>NC_089819.1:40276271-40533771 GCF_029633855.1 Hoplias malabaricus | reverse complement strand
ACAGACGTTTCTCTGAAAATAAAAACACAATAAAGCTCAGTTTTCCAATGAACCTCATCCCAAGGGGAAGAGAGAAAGAGACAGAGACAATGAGAGAGAGAGAGAGAGAGAGAGAGAGAGAGAGGAATATATATATATATATATATATAGAGAGAGAGGAATATATATAGAGAGAGACAACAAGAGAGAGAGAGAGAGAGAGAGAGAGAGAGAGAGAGAGAAATGGGAGAGAGAGGGGGGGTGTTATGCCTTTGTGGATAACTTACAACTTAGCGAATAACTTGTACTCAAGTTAAAATGAACAAATTATCGCTGTCAATGGTATATGTTCAGATTAAGTACAATATAATTCTTTCTCCAGTGAGCAAAATATACATGAGTAATTAACATATTATGCACTAAAAGATATCAAGTTATGAGTAAACACACATTTAAAAAGAGCAACATTATGACTCAATTCATTAAGTGAGCTCCCACCCACTGGTGGCGCTGTTTCACTTAATGTGCTTAACCTCTTAAAAAAAGGAAATACCATAAGAAATACAATAGTGTTGTGGGTGAATGTTAGGGTTATGGTTTTAGAAACAGGAACAGGGTATTTTTCACACCGGGCAGATGTTAGAAATTCATATGTACATACACAATAAATAAACTATATTTTGTACACACTTTACAAATCCTGGAAATGGAATATTGATGGGGACATATTCTGTTCCTATTTCACAAGTGAACACAGCTCTGTGGTCTTAATGAAATGTTTGTGACAAAGACCAAAACACCACAGCACTGTTCTCCCCCTTGTCTAAACAGCCCTGTTCAGACCAAGTGGTTTCAGCACCTGTTCCTTTAAATGAGAATGAGCCACAGCTGAGTTCAGTGCAAGAGCCCAGGAGTGAGGCGTGAGGAGAAGAAGCTCTGGTTTTAAGCCATTTTCACTTTGTTCTCTTATTTTCCACGTTGTTGTGTTTATTTGGGGGCGGCCAGGTGACACAGCAGGTAGTGTCGCAGTCACACAGCTCCAGTGACCTGGAGGTTGTGGGTTCCAGTCTCGCTCCAGGTGACTGTCTGTGAGGAGCTTGGTGTGTTCTCCCTGTGTCCGTGTGGGTTTCCTCCGGGTGCTCCGGTTTCCTCCCACAGTCCAAAAACCTATGTTGGGAGGTGGATTGGCGACTCAAAAGTGTCCGTAGGTATGAGTGTGTGAGTGTGTGTCACCCTGTGAAGGACTGGCGCCCCCTCCAGGGTGTGTTCCCACCTTGCGCCCAGTGATTCCGGGCAGGCTCTGGACCCACCGTGACCCTGAATTGGACAGTGAATGAATCAATGTGCTTGTTTGGCTTTTTTTAACCTTGTCTTTTGAGCCCTTAAATAAACACGTGTCCAGTGCTGTGATTGGAGAGACTCAGAAATATAATTATATTTATCGCTTTATTGAGAAAAATATTCAAAAAGCAAAATCAGAATTTGCAGCGCGCGGAGCACTATGCTGCATCCACAGCTAGGAAGCGATGTGTCGGCTTCATTTGCCACCTGTGTTTCCAGAGAACATGTACAGACTCATCTCAATTAATATTTACTTTTTAACAGGAATTAAACATAATGCAAAGACGATGTACATGTTGTACGTGTGCGTATCAATCACAAAGGGATATGGAAGGCTGAGTGTACTCTATGTATTGGATTTTCCCCGAATAAAAAGTTTCTGAACAGCCATGTGAATTCACATATATGAACTGGGCAATGCCAAAACTACTCGTCCTTAAACAAATGGAGCCCAAAACCATCTGCTGAAACGAAATCAAAACAAAGCCATGTGTATTAATATTTACACTAACCTTGTTTCCCTCATTACACCAAGCCACATGCAATTAGCATTAACACTGTGTTCAAACAACAGATTGCAAATGGATTTGGCTTATCTCCCACGATTAAATCACCAATTCCTCTGCTCTGAATTAATGACAACATGGAAAATAAACTGGCAACAAAGACCAAGGCATCTAGCTTTGGCTTCTGTTTACTTCTGTTTGCCTAGGTTTGTTTGAGGGCATGCTTCAGCAGCCGAGGAGAGAGATAAGTTTGGGGCCTGGTTTTAATCAGAGTCTTGTATATGAAGAAACCAAAAACAAAGGTCTGTAAAAATAAAAAATAAAAGAGGGGTGGATTTCTGCATGTGATTTGATTGAAAGAGTAAGAGTAGAGCTTGCATTCATTACCTCAAAGGTGTTCATCCAGATAATCTTCTTCTGCTATACTTCTACATTCCTTGCCTCAAATTTATTGGGGAAATATTCCGAGTCACTCACTTGTTCAGAGCAGGTGTAGATTAACTGGTGTATCTGGAGCTCCTACCAGCCCTCAAACTGTGAAACAAGACCACCAAGCCAATTATTTGTGGGCTGCAAGTCAGTAATAAAAAGGGGTGTATTGAAATTGCAGTCACTTTAGAATTCAGAGCTGGACCAACCAGCAAAATGGGATTAAACTGTACACATTTAAAAATGATGATTCTACAAGGATTAATTAGTAAAGGAAATGGTTCTGTATAGAACCCAGAACACTTATAAAATCTTTTGCATGATTAAATGGTTCACTGCATCTTGAAAGTGTTCTTCAGATCAATGGAGAATGTGCTATGGTCCTTTTACAAAATTGTTCTATATGGCACAAAAAAAAGCCAGTCATTGTTACAGTGGGCAAAATGCTGGCTAGATAATGATACATTACATTACACTAGGTAACACATTTCACAGCAACAATAGCCAGGCTACTCTTTAGCTAAAATAAAATATCTGGTACCACTTAAAAAGAAAAACACTACACTTATGAATGGCATAAATGCTGTTCACTACATGGTTATTAATTAGCTTGTAAACACGTTAGAAATAATTAATAATCCTTAGTATCACAGAGGTAGGACGTGCGACAGTGACTTCTTTTTTGTCTAATACTGAAAATGTCAGATAACTTACAGAAAAAATCAAGGAAAAAAATAAAGCTAAAACCTGAGAATGTGAATTTAGCTAAGGTCCGCCACGTTATAATTTATTTGTAAAAAGACACACTGTTAGAGACACTGTTGCCCTTTCTATTGACGTGTTATAACTGATCATGAATGTGCTAACTAGTATTTATTAATTAAACAACTAATAAATAGATTTGAAATTTTTAAACCTTTATGAGTGTAGTCTTATTCTAAAATGGTACCAAATCTTAACAATTCAATAAGAAAAAAAAGCCAACTCTACCTCACTGAATAATTTCAGGTCACAAAAAGCCAATCTTATGTAAAATGATTACACTTGGTCTTCTGGTTTGCAAGCTGTTCTGATATTCTTTGTTTGGATATGTCCATGATTGTAGCACCTATAAGTTCTTCTTTATTTTGAATGAATATACCATAAAGAAGAAAAAAAGATCTTTAAAAGCAAAATCTTGTGATTAAAAGTTTAAAGGAACAGATATTCCGAATAGGGTTGTGTAGACAGAACTATGTACATTTGTGGAAAAAGGGATATGTAATAGAAAATGTTACGTTTACAATGGGAATATTCTTTCCCAAAACAACCCTGCTGTGTTAAGGAAGAGCTGTGGCCAAGAGGCTAAGGGTGCACTTTACATGCTCTGTATTGGAACTTATGCCTCTGAGAGAGAGAGAGTGTCCTTATTAGTGGTGGTCAGCCGTGTGGAGACGACTGTCCCTCTAAATTCCTGCATGTGCCGAGCTGATTCGTAACATACATTCTGCGCTTGGAGTGGGGAGGAATACAAACTCTGGCCAGTCAGAGTTCTCTGGCCTCTCAGTGCGCCTGGTCCTCAAACCACCTCCACCTATCTATTAATGTGTATAAATAAAATGCATGCGTACCACTGACATATGTCAGTTAGCTCTATTTTGGATGGCTGCCACCTTTTTTTTGTGCCTCACACCAAAAGAGTTTTAACCCAGCAATGCCACAGCCCACTGTAACGCTCTAGGAGTGTTGGATAGCCCTCGCTGTCCCCCATCATTCAGCATGACAATAGCAATCAAAGGCATCTGTGTGCAAATATAAGAGATTTAGTGTCCTCTTCAAAGCATGATTATCTGATGAGACAAATCGACTTTAGAGTGAGATTATAGCAAGTAACATTCAGTATGTATCTCATTCATTTGCCTTCCCCCACCTGGGAACCAGTGTTGTAATGTGAATGAATCTGTTCCTGAAATGACACACACTATGACACATTTATGCAGATCACTGTTGTAACCAACAACATAAACATAATATTTGTGAGGGCTCCTTCCACCCTATGTAGTGCACAATGTAAGTCATGAAAGAATAGTTCTTGCTCTAACTTTTATGTCATATATTGAATTATGAGATTATGATTCTTTATATCTTGCTGTCAGACTAGTGCCCCTAGCTGAAGTCTCTCCTCCTTTTTTGTTTGCCATTCTGCCAGTGTTGGTAGAGTCGCACCTCTGTACAGGCAAAAAGACGCATGAGATCTGATCTGACCGTTCACATTCATGAAAGAGAGAGAGAGAGAGAGAGAGAGAGAGAGAGAGAGAGAGAGAGAGAGAGAGAGAGAGAGAATGCCAAGCCTGCAGCAGTACAGTAGATCAGTGTCTAACTCAATAATTGCCCTGATCTTGTCAGCACAAGTGTCAGATCTAATTCCAGCCCAAAACAAGGGGGTGGATCTATAGCTGCTGTTTGTGCCTGACCTTAGCAGATAAAGACACACACACACACACACACACAAACATACACTCAGTGCTAAGGTCAAGGCTATTCCCTGGACCACAAACAGCCTCCTCTACACAGTGAATATATTGGTGCTCTATCTTTAGACTGTGTTTCACTGCCATTGGAAGTTGTTCCAAATGCAGACGGGTTGTCAAATCTATGTCAAATGAGTTGTCAAATCTCATTAAAATACCAGAAACAAACTTAACATACGTTAATTAATTAAATAATTAATTAATTCAGTAATTCAGCCTACCTGGAATCACTGGGCACAAGACGGGAACACACCCTGCAGGGGGCGCCAGGCCTTCACAGGGCGACACATACAATCACACCTAGGGACAATTTGGAGTCAAGAATCAATGTGTGTTGGAAATTAGAGCAGCCAGAGGAAACCCACAGAATTATATGAAGAATAAGGACTGATGGAACACTGCTGTGAGCATTTGATGCCAGCAACATACACAATAGGGAGGTCAGGTATTGGCATTGTATGGATGGCTGGATGCCTATGGAAGATACAAACTGCGTGACCTTTAAAAACAGGAACGTACTCAGTTATTTTAATGTCTGATTTCTGGACAGGCTGTATACTGTTTTCAATAGAAAATGCAGTTATGATTGTAATCCAGACCACAGCACATTCACATACTGCCCATGTCCTCTCTGAGACTTACAATCCATGTGATAAGACTTACAACAATTTTTGTGGGTCACCCTCACTGCTGCTGATCAACACATGTGCCATCTTCCCACTGCTCTGCTCTCCCGCACAGACTAACAGCCTTGTTTTTAATGGCTGAGGCTGTTTTACACAAGACCTTAGAGACCCAAAGGATCCAGCAGTAATAAAATCATGTATTTTCAAATAAACAGTTGAGGGCTTGAATTGCGGTGAATAATGTGAAATATAGATTCTGAACATTGTCTGTGAGAAGCTTTTTATTATTATTTTTTCACAGCCTGATCTCTATGTGATTTTGTACATTTTTGGTTATAAGAACGTTTCCTTTGCAATTTGTACTAATTATTATAATTAGCCCTTGTAAAATGTGTAACAAATACATTTGTGGATGACCACATGATTTTCTGGCAACCCAATGTAACAATCAGCCTTAAATCATTGCCTAAATCTAAAGCTAAAGCTAAATTTAACCTTAAACCTATCCCTAATCTTACGCTTAAAAATAACCATAATTTTAATCTTTAACCCAAACCACAAACCTAACTTTGAGCTCCACATTTTAGAAACTGCAACATTTTGTTCATATTATATACCATTGCTATCACCTAAAGCTAACTGTGACCTTAAATATAACTGTAACCTAAGGTTAATCCTAAACCTAACCCTAAACTTAGCATCTTAACCTTAACATAAGCCTAACCTTAATGCTAAACTTGACCAGAAGTCTAAGATCCAAAAGTTTAGAAACAGAAAAGAATACTTTAAATGTAAGCCTAACCATAAACCCTAAAGCCTAAACTAAACGAAACCTAAGGCTGAGTGGCAACAATGTTTTGAGCTTGTTTACTGCTAATGACTAACACTCACCCAAAACACCTAACTGTAAATTTAACTGTAAACATAACCTAAAGCTCCAGATTGTTGGTTCAGCAGTGTGTTGTGTTTGTGTAAATCTATCACTCATAAAAAAACCTGCTATTTTAGTCTCCTCTCCATCTCTCCTTCTGGAACATAAAAGAGAGTTTGGGTGGATGAAACAGCAAAACCAGTGGATGGTAACTCACTTAATGATCTTAAAATAACTATTAGTAATGATAAATCAGAAACTACAAAGGTTAGTAATGTCTGTAGACAATGTTGTGTTTAACATTGTTTGATTTCAAAATGCAAACTCCACACCATGAAAACACTATTTTAATGTAGTAGTAAGTTGTGTATTTCACCATGTAACTACATGTGTGTTACATATGCAGTTGCATTATTACAATGCAATAGCACAGTAAAAGTAGTGTAATTAGCACTTTGGTTTGAAAAACTGCAAGCAGAATTTCTTAGCTTGGCTACTGTCCCCTGCTAGCTGTAAAGGAGCATAAGCTACCCTTGCTTTAATCGCTACATGCTAAGCTGGCTGTAAAACAGGGTTTTATTTGTTTGAAGCCAGACTGGGGGTCATTCATGGCTCATTTTGATGTTGTTTTTCTGAGGAGACGTCCTTTGACAGGCGTCAGAGAGCTGTCGTTTTGCAAGGCCTCAATTTTTGACCTAGAAAAAAAAACAAGACATGCTTTCGATGTGGATTTTCTGTCCCTGTGTCTAAGCAGTTTCAGATATTGAAATATTAATGTCTGAGCCTTGGCTTTGTTCCAGTTGGGTTTGTTCTCAAAAGGCTGCTCTATTCATACAGTTTCCCTCTTGTAGCTGGAGGTTCTAAATGGAACAGCTTTCAAAAGTAAGAATTTGTTTTCTCTCTTTCTCTCTCTAAAATTCCATAACAGCTGCCAGTTTGTTTCTAAAACAACAACCAAATTGCCGCTTGTTCTGTGCATTTCAACGGTTAGATCAGCTTTTGGAAATATTAGTCACAATGCCTGTGATAACTATGTAGTTACACTTTATCAACACATGTATCCACAAAAGTACCTTTCATGTCTTATTATAGATGAATTACAGAATTACAGGGTATGTATATATATGCTTACCAAATGTCAGTTTTTCAGAAAAAAAAATACAAAATAAAAAAGATAAATATTATATAATTGAAACTGCGTATAAACAGTTATTATAAGTCATGTAACAATAATTACAGTAACCTTTATTGCATATATTGTTACTGTGTAATTACAAAATCACCAGAGATATGTAGAAAAACAAACAGGTTTTAACAGTGAAGAAGTCACTTACAGTTAAGTTGCCGTTAACATGTAACTAAACAGTAATTCTAATCAGTTAAAATAAAGTGAGACAGATTTTTTAAAAAACTGATTACATCACTGGTAGTTACAAATATGTTAATGTATAACAACACATTTTTACAGAATTTTATTAGTAAAGAATGCATAGGGAAAATACACTTATTTTATGGCATTAAAGGTATTTACAATAAAGTGAAACTAACTGGTCTTTAATCATGAACAAATGACTTGCAATTATATTAATTTTATCGTGTAACTGCAGTTATTCTATAGAATCAATTTTAAGGGAACATCTATAATTATGGGGTAACAATATTCTCCCTTTTAAGGTGGAATGGTATGTTTGTGGAAAAGAACACTATACTTTGTATGTGGCTTAAGTTATTAATCACTGTGTGAATTACCACAGAAACACATTTGTAACTAGAATTTAGTTTAGCAGCACCTTCCCTCCGTGTTTACTTATATATAATTAGCCCTTTCCACCTTAAGTTATCTGAAAGAGCAAAAAATAAGTCAGTATTACACTTATACATTTATATACACATATGGACGTTTGTGCATTTCAATGTTGTGGGTTGTCGAAAAAGACTGAGACACTTTGTTTTTTGAGCCATTTACTGACTGTCACCGTTGGAGGGAAGACGGTGAGGTGGACGTATATGCAAATAATTTATTTACAAAAACAAAAGCAGACAATAAACAAAGGACAGACAAAGACTTGATTAAATACAACAGGACTGAACAAAGGACAACCGAGAACTGGAGGTAAGGTGTGCAAGACACAGACAGAGAAACATATCTGGACACACACTCTTATACACACAACACCAAACAAGGGAGCACTGAAACAAAGGGGCTATCTATACACAGGACAAATGAGGAACACCCGAGGGGCAGGACCAGAGGAGATACTGACGAGAGGGTGGAACTACGGTGGAAACAAGGGACCAAAACAAATAGAGAGCCATGTGCTAGGGAAATGGACATACAACACAAGACAGGGCAAGGGCGTGACACTGACACTGGGGGGATTCATGAACATTTTGGGCAGAAAATGTCTTCAAAATTTTATGAATAGAAGTGTTTTTGGACTAAAACCATGAATGTCACCCTTAAAGAAAGACGTTTTGTTTTTAAACAGTGAATAATTTACAAATGAATATACTGTGATGTATCAATACATTGCTATAAACCAAAACATTGTAATGACTTCTGTGTTCCACACTCATTGTCCAGTTTTTCAGCTCCACTGAGCATACATGTATGTTTTGTAGTTCTACAATTACAGACTGCAGTCCATCAGTGGCTCTGCACATTTTGTTTGTGCTTTTATTTCAGTGATCAGGTCTCCCACAGGACCATGACAGAGCAGGTATTATTTGTGTGGTTGATCATTCTCAGCCCTGCATTGACACTGATGTGGTGGTGGTGGTGGTGGTGATATGTCCGTGTGTGTTGTCCTGGTAAAAGTGGATCAAACTCAGTAATGCGTTTGGTGTTTTGTATCAACTCAATTTTTACATTTTAGTTAAACTGTAACTACACAATTATTATAGGCACTCAAGACAATATTTCCTTAAAATAAAACCACACTTTTATAAATGGTTTAAAATATGATTATTATATGGTTATTAATTAGGTTGTAAACATCTTAAAGTTCATTAATAATAATTTGTATCACAGAGATAGAAAAGGCAACAGTGTCTTCATTTTTTGTCAAATACTGAAAGATCTAAGGTTTAACAATGCAGATGGATGTGGGTTCCTTTTTGGCAAATAGCAGGTCAAAGTTACTATCTATGTGTTATAAATGATTAAAAATCACGTTTAATGTGTTTAAAAAAATCTATTTAACAGACATTAATAAACATATTGTTAACATTTATAAACATTTATAAGTTTAATCTTATTCTAAAGTGATATCAGAACTACTAATTATTATAAATCAAAGTGCCTTCAAAATTTAAATAACTACATTTTAGAAGTGTACATTCTTGTAGTGTAGTATATTAATATTTAAATCAGAATACAAGGTTGGGTTCATCTAAGGGTTAAGATTGTCTATTCAACTTCTGAAGCCAGACTGCACATCAGATATATATTGTAACTTTAGACATGAGCAAAATAAAAGCCCCTGTTTTTACCAATTTGTAAGAAACTAAGCCATCCTCAAATCAGTGGTCAGTTTTTCTTCTCTCGCCTGGACATTTTTAGCTGGTGGATGGCTTTAATAAAGCAGTTGTATTAATTGAATATATTTATTCAGACTTCTTCATTCATTCCTTTTTATTTATTCATAACTCTATTTCACATTCACTGACTCTGAGCAAACACCAGCACGGACATTAATTATCCAGCTGCAAATTAATTTCCATCTGAATTTCTCACTATTTTCACATCAGACCTGGTTTATTGATGATTATGGACTAAGCTTGCGCCCAATATTTTTGGGATTTTCACAGCTTAATGGAGAATTCCACTGATTTCTGCAGTAATTAAATGGATAAGATGGGTGATAAATTGTTGGAAAATAGTTGTATCCTGGAGTCTGGATTGGTGACAGTGGTGGTGAATGGAAGCAGACGTCCATCTATAAAAGCTCCTCCCAGAAAGTCATTACAGTAAATGGTGCTGAATGAACTGCTCATAGTTCTGAGGAGGTTAGATTTTAGCAGCTCTCAAGGTGTGGGAATTTCCATTGTTTTGTTCTCCCATTTGTAGACATGGAGATGCCCGGTTCCATTTAACACCACTGTAAAGACAAGTTAGGGTTAGGATCAGGCAAGTTTCACTGGACTGTTGCAGTACAGGAACACTTTTCTTCTCTACATGTACACACAGCGTAAATGTAGCTTCAAAGATACAGCAAGGGTCTTAAAATCCAATTGTGAATGTTGAATTACTGGGTGCAAGGCGGGAATATGCAATCCATCGCAGAGAATCACACACTCACAACCTGTGGACTGTTTGACAAAGCTGGTCAACCATTCAAGGTGTGTTTCTGGACTGTGGGGAGAAACCAGAGTCACTCTTCACAGGCAGTGACCTGAAGTGAGGATTGAACTGCATGTGTGGCTGTGACACTGCTGCCACTAATTAAGGTTTCATTGATTTTGCTGTAACTGCCCCATTACATTTTTAATTTACAGTACGCTACGCCTGGCTCACTGTCGGTATGGCAAGCTGAATGCGAACCAAATGTGGCACATGTATTGAACATGCCCATAAGGCCCACAGGTCACAAAATGGATCTGGCCCACGTCTGGCAAAGAGGAGACGACGCTGGCTGTGCAATTGTGCAAATGTGAGTCAAATAAGAGCCCAAAACTAACTTCTGGAGACATGTGGTGCTAACTGTGTGGCAACAATGTGAAGTGGCTGACTCAAGTGTTACGTCCAACTTGGCAAGTGGGACATGAAAGGATCAACTTCAAAAGATGAAAGTGTTTTGTCTAATGAAGGACATTTAATTTAAGATAGAATTTAAAAAAGAATAAAATAATAATAATAATAATAATTGGGCAGCACGGTGGCACAACAGGTAGTGTTACAGTCACACAGCTCCAGGGTCCTGGGGTTGTGGGTTCGACTCCCACTGTGGTTCTGTCAGGAGTTTGGTGTGTTTTCCCTGTGTCCGTATGAGTTTCTTCTGGGTGCTCCGGTTTCCTCCCACTGTCCAAACACACATGTTGGTAGGTGGATTGGTGACTCAAAAGTGTCCAGGTGTGAGTGTGTGAGTCACTGTGACTGTGTGTGTGTTGCCCTGTGAATGACTGGTGCACCTCCAGGGTGTATTCCTGCCTTGCACCCAATGATTCCAGGTAGGCTCTGGACCTATCACGACCCTGAACTGGATAAGCGCTTACAGATAATGAATGAATAATAATAATTGGATTATTATCTGACCTAGTCCTTTAACAATGTGATCTTTGATTCAGTTCAAACTAAATTCGGCCACTTCCCTTCCTGCATATTTTTTTTTTTTTTTTTTAGGGTTAAAATATAAGGCGATATATTATGATATTTCTCAAAATTCTTTTTCATACAATTCTGAATCTAGAGCCTACAGACCCACAAAATGTGCAACAAAACCAGTCAAAATCAGTCAGTTTTGTGGGCTGCTTTAGCCAGACAAATTAAGGTATATAACAAGTTGTTACAATTTTACTAAGCTTCTGACATCAGTGCAGGTATATTAGAATTGTCCTGCCTCCTCATCTGAGTCTCTCCAATCACAGAGCTGGAGCAGTGTTTACATGAGAATGCAGAGACAAGGTTATTCCTGGGCTCTTGCGCTGAACATAGCTGTGGCTCTTTCTTATTTAAAGGAACAGCCACTGAAACCAGCCTTTCTGAACAGGGCTGTTAAGACAGGGGGAGAATGATGCCATGCTGTTTGATCCTTTGATATTTTGACCAAAGCACATCACAGGCATTTCTTTAAGAGCCCAGAATTGTGTTTACTTGTGGAAAAGGGTTAGAATATGTCTCCTTTTAAAACTCAACATCAGAACAGCAGTTCTGTCTTGGATGATCAACTATATTTAATTTAAGGTGGTTTTGAAATGGCTTCTCCCTGCCCTCGCACATTAACGCCACTCTTCTATTCAATGCAAATTTTATACCTCCAGCAAAGCCCTCACTCTCTTGTGAAAGACATTTACATTTAACATTAACACATCTTCAAATAAACCCACGTCTCGCTGTCGACGGCGTCTTTTTTTTTTTCCTTTTGCTTTTGTTCTGCGCTGCAGCTGCAGTTTTGCAGCACCTGCGCTTTAAATCCAATTATCACTTGCCAGCATGTTTCTCAAGGGCTGTATATGTATGTGTGTGTTTGTGTGTGTGTTTGTGTGTGAGTAAGTTCTAGAATTTTTTAAGTTTTAGAATTTTTTTTTTACTTTGTAGCTCATCCAGCACATCATTTCAGCACAGAATATACTCTCTCATTCAGTAAGGCCCAGTGTATTGTACAAAGTCAAGAAACACATAGAGCAGAACTGTAGCTGTAGAGTAACTGTAGAATCACTGCTCCAGAATTCTAGTGTCTCTGAGTCCCAGGTTTGATCCTCGTGATAAGACACTGTCTGTAAGGAGTGTTGTGTGTTCACCCTGTATCTGCGTGGGGTTCCTCCTTCAGGGGTTATGGATTCTACTCACAGTCCAAAAACACATGTTATAGCAGGGGTCTCACACTGGTTTGCTCCACATCACAAAAGTTGGCAGGTCCATGTATTTCAAGTAACATTGGGCTCTTATTTATTTATTTATTTATTTATTTTTGATTGAAAAGTTTCTTTAGCTTTTTTAACTAAAGCTCAAAATAGTTTCTTTTAAAGACTTGTAAAGAGATTAGAAATATATATTTAATGACTACAACAACATATTCAAGTAGGCAAATTCATAATGGAACTATCAGTACCATTCAGAATCTGTTAGATGAGATCACGCCACTATGCCCATGTACATTTGTAACGTGTGCCTGGTTCCTGTTTGTTTCTCCTGTCATGTCATCACCCTTCCCTCGTATTCCTTTCACGTGTATTGATTACATTCCAGGTGTTTCTTGACTGAGTGGTCGATATAATTCCTGTGTCTGTTTTCCCTAGTTGTTGGCCATTTGTTGTGCTTCTGTTTGTTCCATGTGTTTCAAGTTCCTGGTGTTCTCAGTGGGTATTCTGCTCTTTATGCTCCTGTCCCAGTTCCTGGTCTTTGTATATGTTCTGTGTTTAACTTCCTAGTTGTGCTTAGTTCTGTGTGTTAGCCTTAGCCCTGTGTGTTAGTCCTAGCTCTGTGTGTTAGCCTTAGCACTGTATTAGTGTACCATCAACAAGCCATTCTTGGTTATTGCTGATTGAACATAATGCTTGTAGCCTTACAACAGTCATTTGTTGACCGCTCAGGAATTGCTCTCTACTATCTGGAGACTAATAAATCCAGGTAGGCTCTAGATACACCATGACCCTCATCAGGACAATATGGTTACAGAAGATTGACAAATGAATGAAACAAGAAACACAAACAAGAACATATCGTCACTGCCCAATGTAAAAATGCCCAATGTAAGCATGTCACTGCTCCAAAAATAGTAACGTTACAGAAAAAAAAAAAAAAAAAAAAATTCTTTCAGTGGATGTCAATGTAAAAATAAATCTATTTAAAATAATTTTGGAAAACTGTGTGTTAACTAATGTAAACATACGCAATGAATGAGTTCCAAAAGATAAATGACATGAATCTGATACAATGCATAGACAAAAGTATTAGATATCTACTCAAGATATCTGAGTACGGACACCTTCTTGTCCAGTGTGACTTCTAAAATGAAGTGTTTTAATCAGGAGTTAGTTCCTCTGTGCTACAGTAACAGTCTCTGCTCTTGTGGGAAGACTTTCCTGTGAGGATCGGATGGCATTCAGACATAAGCATTCAGACACATGCTTCCACTCCTCCAGAGCCCAACGCTGGACTGCTGCTGGGCACTTATCATTGCACATAGTGATGGTATATAGAAGGTGCATAGATATGGATTTTGCTACAGTACATGTACTGAATTAAATAAGTTATTTACTTTTACCTTTAGTATTTTTAGCATCACACTCACTGGTATTGAAATATATTATCGCTGCAGTTGCAGTTCTCCTACTTAAGCATGGAACCCTAGCTCCTTCCAGCTGCTGTCCTCTCTGCCAAAGCTTTATTAAATGCAACAGCATCCTCTCTCATTGCACAGGGCTTATAGTCAAGGCTAACAGGAGCCAAACAGCCTGTGAGAGAAGAGTCCTTTTCTTTTGATTCCAAATTTGCTGGCGTCCTTACTGAGAAAAATGGGATTTCTTCACTCCGGGTCTAACTAAGAGAGCCGAGCTTGGCAAAAACAGGCATAAAAATGCAAGAGCGGCTGTAATTGGGTTGCTGTTTTAGTCACAAACTCTGGAAGCTCTTCTGAAATTATCCTAAACTCAGCCTATCTACTAGTTGAAGTACAGTAACTGTGGCCCCTACATGTATCTACATTCCCTTAACTCTGTAATTACACATTACTAACACATACAAAAAGAATGTAATTACAGATGTATTTGCTATTTAAAGTGGTGCCATATTTATTCTACATTCAGTAAAGGAACCCACATACACTGGTGGTGCTGTTTCACTGTATACACGCTACAAAGACTCCAATAATACTCAAAAGAAGTGCAACAGCAACGTTTTCTCTTAGCAACAGCATTTCACAAACACTAAACCCTGCTTTTCTAACTTTCTGGATTTTGTGGTTAGCTTTTCAGATTAGGTTTAAGTAAAGATTTAGATTTACCTCTTATTTGTGTGTAATTTACAAAACCTCTGGATATATATATATATTTTTTTATTATTAAGTGTACATTTTCATCTTGAAACCAGTCTGGATGAACCACTCATTTTGAAGGTTTGTGTATTTTTAATATTGTTGCTGTCCAATCAAAAACATGTAGTTTTTACAACATAATTTGAACAGAAGGTGTTCTTTGTATTTTGTAAAAAATAAAAAATCATGATTAATGGACCCATAGAAATGTTACAAAATTACCTGGAATAATATATTATTACATTGTTGAAAGTTAAGGTTTTTGTCCTTCTCCTGGAATTTTGCAATTTTGGAGATATGTTTGGAGATGTACATGCTTTTCATTGGATATCTACGAGACACATTAATTATTTTTTAATTTATGTTTGTATTTGCATTATTTAAATACCTTGCTTTAAGCAAGTAAATATGCTGCTGTTCATATTAAAGGATGAATCAGTCAGGTTCTCCAGTGATTTCTCATCATATTATGAAACAACATTTATATATACACCTAGTGGCCTGGATATACACTCTCAGAAAAAATGAATGGCAGAGGTACATTTCAGGTCACTAAAGGTACAGTGTAAATGTGCCTTTAAAGGTTTTAGGGTCCAGTTGTGTTTCTTTAAGGTACATTACGTACTCTTCTTTAGATAGAGAGATGAATATTTGTAATATGTCATTATAGAACTGTGTAAAATTAAAGAACATAATATACGTCCTGGAGATTAAACTTGCATATTAAATCAACACAATTTGAAAATCTACAATCATAATACAATAAGGTACAATTATGTTCCAAAAATAAAGGTACAAATATGTACCCTTGAGGACAGCAAAAGTTAGCACCATGATGACAGTATATCATACATTCTGCACTCAACTCTATGGAGCATAAGCTGGTTCTTTCAGGGACTACAGGATAATCTGTTACTGCACCTCAGGAGAGTGGTATTTAGTACTTTAGTACATGCAAATGGATAAGTATTCACTATATAAATAAATAAATAAATAAATAAATAAATAAATACCATGGTTGAAAGCTTGTGAACAAACTTTGAATTTGGCTTGTCACTTATTGCTAACATAATTGCAAGGTTAGCTTATATACTGCTTAATACTACTTAGCTATGAGATTAAATTTGTAGAACACTCAGTCCAATACTACCCTCAAAATACTGCAAGCTTGAAAAAGGAAGGTGAACGCCACCTTAATAAAAATTCCACCTTAGAAAAACAACCATTTTATTTAGATTGTCACAGCTGGGCAGGGAAGATGAGGAGGCGGACATACAAGCATAGAATGATTTATTACACAGATCAAAACAAAACTACAACAAAACAAATGTAAGCAAACTAGAAAAACTAAACAAGAAAAGACAAGGACAGACAGGAAACAGCCATGAACTGGGGTAGACGTGGTTAAACTAAGAGATATATAGACATGGAAACACACATCTACACACACAGGCCCAGACAAGGGATACTGAAACAAAGGGACTATATATATATATATATATACACACATATATATATATATATATATATATATATATATATATATATATATATATATATATATATATATATATATATATATATATATATATATATATATATATATATACACACACATATATATATATATATATATATATATATATATATATATATATATATATATATATATACCCACAGGACAAACGAGGAACACCTGAGAGGGTTAACGAGAGCAGAAATTAAGGCAGGACTAATGCGGGTCTGGGGACAAGAACCTACAAACAGCTCTCTGACAACATGGTGGACAAAGGAAAACAAAAACAGAACAGGAAAGCATGAGACAAGGCAAGGGCATGACATAGACTTCTATATTAAATAAATGATTCACTTTAAATAAACCTCTAAACAGTAAAAATCTGCCAAGATATTTTAAATTCCACATTAAAAAATGTCACCTTAAAACATGATTTACACTTCCACCTTAAATAAAGGACCAAATAATCTTTAAAACCTTTAAAGGACTGCCAATATAATTTTAGACTACCACCTTAAAGTTCCACCTTAGAACATAATAACCTTAATTAAATGACTACCTTAAAAACCATGCCACATTAAAAAATACAGCCATTTAATTTAGACTCTGACATTAAAGAAACTTCCACATTAAATAAATGACCATCTTTAATTGAATCAAATTATAATCTGGCACCTTAAAATCAATTCCACGTTATATTCACTGGTCTTATGATGTCCCCGCCCACCTTAAATTTCCTGACAAATGTACTGACCTGGATGAACCCATAAGCTCATCCATGTACAGACAGTACTGCAGGACTGAAGGAGAGGAAGGGAGCCATGCACATTCTTTCTCTGGGTTGTTTGAAAGATGCCCACTGTGACAACACCATCCGAACATTCCGTAATGCATTTCTATGGGGGGACTTTGTACGATAATTTTATGAAAACCGTAACTGATGGGACATGATGACATGATGAGACATAGTGTACCCAGGTATTACCATGTGAAATCCTGAGGTTGTAGCATGAATATTGATAGAGTTAGAGCAGCTTGAAATTTGGCACAATGCATTTAATTTCCATTGAATCGGTCCAAGCCACGTAATTGGCTATAGACCCTACGATCCTGTGAAATTGTGTGATTGTAGTTTGAAAACCCTAGGAGTAGTAACATTGCAAAAATTGCGAAGAGTATAATAATAAGAACAATACAAGTTTGAAAAACTGTTTGGCTTTCAACTGCTTATCTAGTCTAGGATTGCAAAGGGACCAGAGAATATCCAGTAGCACTGGGTGCAAATCTGTGCTTGCCATTTGCTGTTGGTAAAAAAAAAAAAAAAAAAAATGTTTAATTGTCCAGCACTATGTCTTACAACCAAGCTGTGTTTATTGTGTTACGATGAGTGTGAGAGCTCTGGGAAACAATTCTGCCTCCAAATCTTTTGTCAGTTTTAAATAACTTTGTTGCTGTGGGCATCTGCTAGTCAAGTCAGGTCAGGGCTAATTTGTTAGCTTTTCAGAAGAGGTCCAGAGAAGGCGTTTTAATTACAAATGCCATTATGAATAAATATGACACGTTCCAGCTGCAGTGGATTTGCATATGAATGAGTAGGAATGGGTCACAGTGGGACGTCCTGGATGGGGAATCTGTCTCTGTGAGAAATAAACAAGAAATAACCTCACCCTGATCCTTTAGCCTTTTTTTTTAATGGACTAAGACTGGAAGTGTTCATCTGTACATATATTAGTGTTCCAGCCTGGTGTCATGTCTAAAGTGTGAAGTACACACATTTGCCAAACGAAAAATCTGTATAAAACTGAAAATGGAAACTACATTGCAGATTCAAAACAGCAGAGAGTCGCCTGCCCCCCTCCTACCCAAATGTGAAGTTCATTGATTCCACATTATATTTTGTATTTTTTGTCATTTAAAAGAACACTAAGTAGTATTTTTAACTAAAAATGACAGCTTCAAAAAGATAGCAATGCTCCTCCAACCTGTAATAGGAAGAATAGTGACTCTTCAGGACCACAGGGCAGAGATCTACCACAAGAAATGCGCAACGATTTACGCTACGTAGCTCACCTCTGTACAACCCCAATTTCAATGAAGTTGGGACATTGTGTAAAACATTAATAAAAACAGAATACGATGATTTGCAAATCCTTTTGAACATATATTCAATTGAATACACTACAAAGAAAAGATATTTAACTGATATACTATATTGCTTTTTTGCAAATATTCTCTCATTTTGAATTTGAGGCCTGCAACACATTCCAAAAAAGTTGGGACAGGGGCATGTTTACCACTGTGTTACATCACCTTTCCTTTTAACAACACTCAGTAAGCGTTTGGGAACTGAGGACACTAATTGTTGAAGCTTTGTAGATGAAATTATTTCCCATTCTTGCTTGATGTACAACTTCAGTTGCTCATTGTATTGTCTCCATTGTATTTTGCGCTACATATTGCGCCACATATTTTCAATACAGGTCTGGACTGCAGGCAGGTCAGTCTAGTACCTGGACTCTTTTACTAAAAAGAAATGCTGTTGTAACACGTGCAGAATGTGGACATCCCTGAAAAAAAAAATCATTGCTTAAATGGCAGCATATATTGCTCCAAAAACTGGATGTACCTTTCAGCATTAATAGTGGCTTCACAGATGTGTAAGTTACCCATGCCATGGGCATTAACACATCCCCATACCATCAGACACGCTGGCTTTTGAACTGTGTGCTGATAACAATCCAGACAGTCCTTTTCCACTTTGGCCCGGAGGACATGGGGTCCATGATTTCCAAAAACACTTTGAAATGTGGACTCGTCAGACCACAGGACACTTTTCCACTTTTCATCAATCCAGCTCAGATGAGCTCTGGCCCAGAGAAGCCAGCTGCGTTTCTGGGTGTTGTTGATACATGGCTTTGGCTTTGCATGGTAGAGTTTTAACTTGCACTTGTAAATGGAGCAATGAGCGATGAGTGTTCACTGACAATGGTTTTCTGAAGTGTTTCTGAGCCCATGTGGTATTATCCGTTACAGAGTGATCGAAGGTCACGAGCATTCAATGTTGGTTTTCAGCCTTTACGCTTATTTGAAGAGATTTCTCCAGATTCTCTGAATCTTTTGATGGTATTATGGTCTGTAGATGATAAAATCCCTAAATTCCTTGCAATTGTACATTGAGAAACATTGTTCTTAAACTGTGGGACGATTTGCTCATGCAGTTGTTCACAAAGTGAATGTCCTTGCTTGTGAACGACCTTCTGGGATGCTCTCTTTATACCCAATCATGACACTAACCTGTTTCCAATTAACCTGTTCACCTGTGCAATGTCCCAAACAGGTGTTTTTTGAGTGTTCCTCAACTTTCCCAGTCTTTTGTTGCCACGGTCCCAACTCTTTTGGAACATGTTACAGGCCTCAAATTCAAAATGAATGAATATTTGCAAAAAAAAAAATAAATAAATAAAATAAAGTTTATCCATTTGAGCATTAAATGTCTTGTCTTTGTAGTGTATTCAATTGAATATAGGTTGAAAAGGATTTGCAAATCATCATATTCTGTTTTTATTCATGTTTTACACAACATCCCAACTTAATTGGAATTGGGGTTGTACAAAGAGTATAGCTCTGTTTTCCCAGTACGGACATAATGGCAGAGAGAGCAAGGAGGAGAAAGAGACAGAGAGAAAGTGGCTGTTCAAGAGTTAATATTGGATTGACTTTACTCGGTAGAATGAGCTGAAACAGACATAATGTTGGCATAGTACAAGTTGGAGTAGTAAGTATTTGTTGCCCTTTTTTGAGCAGTCACCCAGGGTTTGCTGCTAACTTCTTTTATCATCAGTTCTTGTAATAAATGCTTTTTTGTCAGTTTCTGTGTGGCTACATATGAGGTTTATCATGCAGTCAACATCATTTGATTACACACATCTCCCAGACTCAACATTGAGGTACTTTGTGGGCTCATGGCCTGACTGTGTAAAATTCATTGAAGCCCAAAGAGCTGTTTGTGACTAATGTGAATATTCCACCAATGAGACCAATGAGAGAGAGAGAGAGAGAGAGAGAGAGAGAGAGAAAGAGAGAGAGAGGTGTCTGTGTGTTTGTCTCTGAGAGAACACAGAAAGAGAGAGGTGTGCGTTTGTGTGTGAGACCTGTTTTCATTTACAGTACTTTAAACATGAATTACACTCAGCAACAGGTACAGGGGAGCTCAGGGGACAAAAAAGCCACTTCTTATGAAGCATTCCTTTAAATAGGTGACTATGTGAGGCTTAAGTTTGAAACACGACACTTATCCCGTACTTTCTTTGCTTAAAAAACAAAAAAGCACTGATTTTACATTTAATCCAAATACATGTCTGTACTTTTATAGCATTTCAGAAATGACCTGCTGTTACCTTTTCAGGAGAATATTAGCCAACTCAGGATCTACCCTGTAGTTTTGCTGGGCTCTAAGCTGTCTTCATCGGTCAAATTCATTGCCTGTATTTCCTCTCAGTTGCTCTGTCTCTGTTCAAGAAAAGCTTTAGAATGACCTCTGATAATACACCTTGGTCATTTAAAAATGTAGTACAGTGAATATATTACAGATTGCTCCTTTAAGCCCAGGGCTGCATTGAATGGTATTTTAGGGGCACTTTGGTGCTAGTCACTTTGCCATGATACGGGATTGGTGAAGCTTTCATTTAGTTATATATTCTCTCTCTCTCGCTTTCTCTCTCTCTCTCTCTCTCTCTCTCTGTGTGTGTGTGTGTGTGTGTGTGTGTGTGTGCTATATCACATAATTAGCATACATTTAACAATGTCCCATTGATGGAAGAGTTTTTAACAGTTTATATGTGACATGACTCTAAAAAACTTGTGCTTCTGAAGGGTGACGAACTTTTATTCTGAAAAGTAGAGAACGTTCATGTGTAAGGGCGCATCACCTTCATTTTTAATGTTAGTCTTTTCATTGTGAAGGATGAAGAACCTTTATTTTGAAGGGTATTTATGACAGAAAGCTGGATGTAGTCTGGGCTTTAACCCACTCTTTTCCACTCAGAGACATTAGCACAGCCTCACTGCACCTGTCACTTTTCTCCTCTTTTCTGTCAGAGCAGAGCGAGGGATGAGATGGGGAGAGGGACGAGATGGAGAGAGGGAGGAGGTGGGTAGAAGAGTAGAAGGGACTGTATCTGCTTGTCATTCAGAATCATTCATATTTATGAGCCTCCGAAACATCACTCGCTCAATTGACTTCTTACCAACAGAGAGACAGAGAGAGAGAGAGAGAGGGAACATAGAGCAAGAAACTAGAGAGACAGAGATGGATAGAGACAGCATAGGGAGAGTGGGAGAGAGAACAAAGAGAGACAGAGAGAGAAAATAAAAAGAAATAAGAAAAGAACAAAGAGAGTACAGAGAAAAAGAGAGAATGATAAAAGAAAGTTAAAGAAACAGAGAGAGAGAGCACAAGAGAGGCAGAACAGAGAGAAAAAAGAAAAAGAGAGATAACAGAGAGAGCGAGAGAGGAAACAGAGAGACAGACAAAATGAGAGAAAGATATAGTGAGAAAAAACAAAGAGAGAGTTTACAGTAAGGTTTTTTTTTTCACCATAAATATATGGTTGCAGTGTATAAGATATATGCTTTTTTGGCAACCATACATTTTATATTCAATCAACCATTTTGTTTACATTACATTACTATCAAAAATATATACACAGAATGTAAAAACCTAATAGCTATTTCATTGTCTGTAACCACTTATCCAGTTCAGGATCGCGGTGGGTCAAAGGGGCGCCAGTCCTTCACAGGGCAACACACACTCACTCAAACTTATGAACATTTTTGGGTCCACCTACCAACGTGTGTTTTTTGATCGTGGGAGGAAATCAGAGCACCTGGAGGAAACCCACATGGACATGGGGAGAACACACCAAACTCCTCACAGACCTGGAGTGGGACTTGAACCCACAACCTCCAGGTCCCTGGAGCTGTGTGACTGCGACACTACCTACTGCGCCACCGTGCCACCCATGAAACTAAGAATATTTACATAAAAACAAACCAACAACAAAAAATGGTTTTGCCATATACTTACCCTCTAAAGAAATAATATAAACTGTATATATCATCATCATCATCATTTTCTTCTCCGCTTCTCCATTTCAGGGTCGCGGTGACTGTATATTTGAATATATAAATTTAAATATGTATAAATATAAATATAAACTGGCTTATTTGTCTCCTGAGCTCCCCTTACCTGTTGCTGAGTGTAATTCACGTTCACAGCACTGTTGAAATGAAAACTCTCTCTCTCTTTTTCACACACACGCACGCACGCACACACAGCTTCTGAGCTGAGGGATATTCATATCTGTCACAACCGGCTCCCTGGGGCTTCTACAGACAAACACAAACTGTCTCTCTCTCTGTCTCTCTCTCATAGACAAACACGCACACACCTCGCTTCCCCCCCTCTCTTTCTCCTCTGAGACGAGGGATATTTACATTGGTCACAACTGGCTCTTGGGCTTATAGTAATAAACACACCTAGGGCACTCCAGCTATAAACACCCTCACACTTATTACCAGAATCAATGTCCATTGCTAATAAGTGAGCTAACCCAGCTAAAGTTAGCAGGTGCAAACACTCACACTCATTTATCTGTAACTCTTAAAAACCTGATTCTAATATTTTGTCGTCAACAAAGGTCTACCGTTCCACCGATACAAAGTGTAACTCTGGCCATTATAACATACAACAACTGCAGAAAAGCACATATCACCAGAATCAATGGTTAACGCTAAAAAGTGTGCTAATCCAGCTAAACTTAGCAGTCGCAAACAATGGCTCACTGATCAATAACTCTCAAGACGGACTCCCCCATGAGTCCCAGGTCTTCCCAGTCCTTGGCTACTTGTACCACTCATAATGGACTATGTATTTAACAGTGACAAAATGTGTTTTTCACAAAACATACATGCAAATATTACAGTGTTGCTCATTATATGAATGTTACCAAACCAATAATTAATAAATAATAAGGAAGAATTATTTTTTTTCCCAGAAAAGCAATGTAAAAATGTGTTATGGCTGATATAATAATAATTATTTATATTATCATTATTATTGTTTTTTTAACTGAAAAATCTATAGACATTTGTTTACAGTGCAGAGAAAACATTTCCAATGCTGTACCCAGAGACTTTGTGGACTCTTGCCACTGGGCATGGTAAGCTTCCGTCTCTCTCTCTCTCTCTCTCTCTCTCTCTCTCTCTCTCTCTCTCTCTCTCTCTCTCTCTCTCTCTCGCTCTCTCTCTGTATGGAATCAGTTGTGAAGCTAAGAGTCCAAAGGCTTTTAAAAGGTTAATTAGCTGAAAACTCAGTTGTACGTCTTCAAAAAAAAAGGAAAAAAGAGTGTCAATTATACCTCTCTCTCTCTCTCTCTCTCTCTCTCTCTCTCTCTCTCTTATCTATTCTATCTATCTATCTATCTATCTCTCTGATGGTTTCCATCCAGTGATTTTTTTTTTAGCATTTCTGTAATGGATTGTCACAACATTGTCCACTAAGAGTGAGTAAGAGTGACCTATTAGCCTGGACTATTATCCACGATTAGCCGGGTTAATGAGCCAGTCAGCGAGTTCTACAAGTTCCTGGTGAATTTGTGACAGGCCATAAATATGCACATGACTTATGCAGCGTTAGTGAATTTAAATAAATGGCAGCAGGACAAATATTACAGAGTCATTTACTGAAGCAATGTCCCAGCAACTACTTATCAGACCACATTAAACCCACTACTTTCTGCAGGCGTTACCAACTGGCAAAACAAAGAAATGTCATGCTTTGTCCAGTACTTGCCTCATTTTGCGCCATGTGTAAACAGGCTGGAAACAAAATACAGCAATGGTGACTGTAACATTTAGTGATGTTTACTCATAGAGCATTTTTGGGAGCAATTTTTGTTATTTGGGTTTTTTTCATTTCTTGTTGCACAATCTCTCTGGATTCTGACATAGGCCACTGATCCACGGAGCATTTGAACATCTTCAAAAGACCACAGTGTAATTTCACTAGCTGCTGCTGCTAATTAATTTGGTTGCAATTAAATTGCTGCTGGGCAATGAATCCAAAATGTATCAAAATCAACATTCAGAACTTTCAGTCAAATCTAGCCTAAATAAGTTATGTCGATGTATCTTTAAATTCTGTTCATGCTTTTGATTCTGTTAAATCTTTTAACATGTCTCCCACTACCTACCTTTAAAGGTACAACACTGGTTCTCCAGTTGTCCAGTTGTGTTCCCTATAAGTACATTAAATTCTCTTATCCAGAAGGAGAGGTGAGTATTGGTATGGTTTTATTATGGAAGTGTGTTAAATATGAGAAAATTATATATATATATATAGTCCTGAAAATAAAATTGGGTGTATGAAATCAACACAATTTTCAAATCCAAACTTAATATAGAATATGGTACAATTAGGTTTCATAAAAGGGAATGAATATGTACCCTTGAGGCTATCACTACAGTATAATTTCTGTCCTCTTAAAACCATACTCCTGTGCATGTTGTCATGTGATTCTACCCCATCCAATATGCCACATGGAGGAGAACCTAAGCACAGAGGCCAACTGAGCAACTCAAGCTTCTTGTACTAAAAACAAATGCAATGTCTGTTGTTTTGACATGATTTGATATTACATAAAGAGGTCAAATGTAAACAGTAAGAAAACAGTCGAGTCGAATAGGTACTATGCAGTGGAAAAGCGCCACAACTGCTGATTCTGTTCCGTCAGTTCTACAAGCTTGTAGGGGAACACTAACTGCTAATTCTAATTCTGCTTTGTATATTTCGTCCATTTTTTATAAACATTAAAGCCTCTCTCAGAGAGAAGACTAGCACTGTGTTGAATGATGGGGGAGAGGGAGGGCCATCTTATCTGCCCCCCTCCGCCCCCCCCCCTCAAAGAAAAAAAATAAGTATATATATATATATATATATATATATATATATATATATATAGAGAGAGAGAGAGAGAGAGCTGTATCATCACTCAGTTATGGAGGGTCATAAAGGAGTAAAGATTAGTGTCCACACACCTATGACCATTATATTGATGTTATGATTTGTCACTTCCTCTCTCTCTCTCTCTCTCTCTCTCTCTCTCTAGATCAGTGTAATGGACCTCTGGTCTCAGGTCTGCCGCCCACGTCCTTCCTCAGCTCGTCCACTTCCTCAGAGAGAGAGGCAGCCCACTACGCTAAACTTAACAGAAGAGACGGTGAGTCAGCAGACATCACACACACACACATACACACACACACACACACACACACAGTCACACACACACATACAGACACACAGCTCGAGCCTCAGGGTCTGCAGCTTCCTCAATTATTCACAGTCTGAAGGTGGTTTAAAGGTTCTCTGCCTTCACAAAGTTGTTTTAGTTTTATTGCTATATGTTTTAAGGTGGACTGGAAAATTCCAAATTAATCCAGCCACCTTTGAGAAGCCCATAATTTATCCACGTTTTGTCTTGTAGAGCAGTATTTACAGTTCCATGAACACTTATAGAACCATTTGCACACTTAAAGGAATAGTAGATACGATTGGGTGTTTTTGCTTATAGCACTGTCCTGAAACCAAGGGTGGGGCGTAGGTGGAGTTAGGGGTGGTTTCCTACCCTCCAAAATACATAATGTACATAATCCAATTTCTAAAGTGCTGAGCCCAGAATAGGAACGACAGAGGCTCTAGTCTCCCTATTTACAGGTTCTGCTATTGTTACTCTATCAAGCTTGTAGCAGTAGAAGAACTGGTTTTTGTTCCTGTATGAAAGTATTTTTTGAAAAGGTTTGAAATTTAAGCATTTACTTATACAGTACCAGTCAGGGAGGATTTCCTTTGTTTTGGGCTATTTTCCACATATTATGAATGTACAGTGGCAGTCAAATATTTTGACATCTCCTCATTCGATGGTTTGGAATGGTTTTCAGTGAACAGCTGTGGCCTCATCAAGAGTTAATTTGTAGAACTGCTCACCTTCTTAATGTGTTTGAGACCATAATTTGGGTTGTGCAGAGGTAGGGGTTGGTACACAGTTCTAAACAGTGAATAGCACTATTCCACCAATGACTAATGAGAAGATCCAAACTTTTGCCTGGTATTGTATATTGTCGTTGTCCAATTAAAAACATTCATTCATTCATTATCTGTAAGTGCTTATCCATTTGAGGTTCGCGGTGCGTCCAGAGCCTACCTGGAATCATTGGGCACAAAGCAGGAATACACCCTGGAGGGTGCGCCAGTCCTTCACAGTGCAACACACACACACTCACACGTACGGACAGTTTGAGTAGCCAATCCACCTACCAACGTACACGGACACGGGGAGAACACACCACACTCCTCACAGGCAGTCACCCAAAGCGGGATTTGAACCCACGTCCAGGTCACTCAAGCTGTGTCACTGCGACACTAACCTGCTGTGCCACCGTTCCGCCCCGATTAAAAACACATATGTCCTAAGAACTAACTTTTCAGGAAGAACAAAATATTATATTTCTCTGACGGCAACAGTAAAAATAAACCACAGATAATGTGATTTATACCTATTACAGATCAGAAATGTAAAAATATATTTATTGGGACACATGTCCAAAGTTTCTTATGTAAAATGGCTGGTGTGTATAATTGACAGCAAATATTGACAAATGTGGATTATTTTAGTGGATTCCAACAAGTCAACTCCACAACCACAGCCCGCAGCGCATTCTTGTAAAACACTGCCGCTGTGAATCCATATTTTAGCAAAAGACTAGTCTATCATTACTATACTTCATGAAAATTGGCATATTTAATCCTTATTGTGATCAATTATCATCACACTAGTCTAATGTTTCACGTGAGTAAACATGCTATCAGTTAACTTTATCACGGACACTCAGACAGTACCTGGAGAACATGGGAGGCAGGAGATACGTGGTTTTGATTGACAGGTCTAGTAGCCAATGGAGATACTTGTTAAAGAAACTGTGATTTTTCAGCTTTTCTTTGGTTATTTTAATATTAGCTATGAACAGACAGAGATTAATGCCCACATTTAACACATGTTAATAAAGAGAAAATTGCTAAAAATGGAGATAGGTGTTTTTAATCAGACAACGATGATACAAGGCGATGCCACATTGGATCGAAGGCAAGTTTTTCCAATGGGAAGATGTCATGTAGCATATCAAAGAAGACCAGAATTGTCTAAGGAAACGATTGCTATCATCAGATTTGCAATGTCTAGTTAAAAAGTTATCAACCCATAAAAATTCTAAACTTTTGCTGTTTGTTACAGGCATGCCCAGACCCTAAATGCTCAGCGCCGTCTTCGGCCAGAATGGATGGGAACATTGTTTCCTGTAGCATTCTCAGGTAGTGCTGAGCATTTAGGGTCTGGTGGAGCCCGTAACAAGCCTGTGACATTGTTTTCCACTGATGATATATGCATGACCACACAATCTGTACTAAAAAAACAACCTGAGTGTATGTGTGTGTGTGTGTGTGTGTGTGTGCATGTGCATGTGCATGTACGTATTATAGGAGATGGAGGTTGGACGCCGGCGAGATCGGACACGCTGCGCTGGTTACAGATTGACCTGCGGGAGAGGGTGGAGGTGGTTGCCGTGGCGACACAAGGCCGATTCGGCAGCTCTGATTGGGTGTCCCGCTACACACTGCTGTACAGTGACACGGGAAGAACGTGGAGACAGTTCAGACAGGAGGACAGCACCGGGGTCAGTCTTTTACATCACACAGTTAATACATATATGGAATTTGTTGAGAAGTAGTTCAGTATTACTTCCTCGACCATGAATGAGTTTTCTTGTCATCATTTTCATGTGTGTGTGTGTGTGGGAGAGAGAGAGAGAGAGAGAGAGAGAGAGAGAGAGAGAGAGAGAGAGAGAGAGAGAGAGAGAGAGAGGGGTGAAAACTCATTCGCTCACCACCCCCTCACCAGAGTGTGAATTACTCTGCGGTGATTTTTTTTCTTTTCTTTTCTCTTGGTTTATTTTGACGAGTGTGAGATCGATGGGGTTTGGCCTCTGTGTCACCGGAGCCACAGCAAAACAAACACCTCGCTCTCGCCCACTTCTCCTCAATCAATACCGGCCATTTCACACTACAGTCTTACAGAGAGAGAGAAAGAGAGAGAGAGAGAGAGAGAGAGAGAGAGAGAGAGAGAGAGAGAGAGAGAGAGAGAGAGAGACAGACAGACAGACAGACAGACAGACAGACACAAACGGGCAGAAGTGGACAGACAGACAGAAAGGTGAGTGTCAGATCCCCTGAGTGTCTCTACACTTTTTGACAGTGAGAGGAAATTTCATTGCTCCTGTGCTTTATGGAAATGTCTTTTTTAAAGTTTGTATTAGATTGGGATTATAGAGCGAGGGATGATGTTTTTTGGGTGGTTTTGAGGGTGAGGGGAGTGTGGTTCTGTACAGCACAGTGTGCCTCCAGGCCTGTCTCCCAGCCGTGTTGACGCTAGGTCCCGCTAGCGGTTTTATCATCATTAGCTTTGGGCTTAAGTTTAAAGAAACCAATGCTGCTTCTTTTTTTTTTTAATTTTAGGTAAATGTTTAGATAAATATTAATATTAGACCAGTTCTTTCACTCAGTACTACCACAATCGTTACTATCATAATCTGATGGTATTTAATCTAACCCAAGGGTTTCCTATCCCAGTTTTGCACATTATTTTCTTCATTTCCATCTAATCTAATCTAGTCTAAAATCAATCTATACCCTGTAATCAAACCTATAGTCTAGAATCCGATCTATAGTCTATTATTCAATCTATATAGTCTATAATCAAATGTACAGCCAATATTCATTCATTCATTATCTGTAACCGCTTATCCAGTTCAGGGTCTCGGTGGGTCCAGAGCCTACCAGGAATCATTGGGCACAAGGTGGGAATACACCCTGGAGGGGGCGCCAGTCCTTCACAGGGCAACACAAACACTCACTTTTGAGTCGCTAATCCACCTATAAACATGTTATTTTGAAACGTGGGAGGAAACCCATGCGGACACGGGGAGAACACAGTAAACTCCTCACAGACAGTCACCCAGAGCGGGAATTTAACCCACAACCTCCAGGTCCCTGGAGCTGTGTGACTGTAACGCTACCTGCTACCGAGACCACTGTGCCGCCCAGCCGATATTCTATAGCCTATAAATGTATTCATATTGTATAATCTAGGGGTATTTACTTAGTTTTTCTCGATTGTTTACACACTTTTTTGAAAGCATGCCTCATACTCTCAGAACTACACACAAATCAATAAACACACACACAATGGGCAAAACCCCTCAATTCTCCTGCAAAATGAAACTTTACATTCAAAACAATGTTATCTCTTATCAAAATGGTATTTTGTTTTCAGATGACACACACAAACACACAAACACACAAATCATATAAATAGACATTTATTAGAACAAGTTGAACACTGATGTGCTCAGTGTAAAACACTATGATGAATGGAAAACACTTCTCCATTCAGCATAATGACTTAGGCCTTTTTTTTTTGTTCAGTGTTACAATTACTACAGGCAGTACATACATAAGTGTGCAGTAAAATATTTTAGACTATTGTTTTTATACTCAGAACAAACAAATACACGGTAACAAATATATTTTATTTTTCTTGTACACAATGTACACAGTGTGCATCCCAACCAATACATTGTTGCACATACAGTGGTCTACATACAAAACAAAACAGAAGGAGTTACTGTATACAGGTAAAATCTGCCAAAAAGTATGTTGCATTCTCTCTTCTGTTTTGGACTGGCTACAGCACCTCATCCACATCACAAACAATGGCCAAGCAGCATGGGAAATATCACTTAGCATGGAAAATCCAGCCATGAAAAGCATCAATTGCTATATCTCCACAAACGTCTTCCAAGGCTTGGAAAAGGGGGGACTATACATGAATTCACAAATACACTGTGAACAGAAAGCATAGTAAAATACTGTAAATGCTGTGTAGGAATACAAAGTAAGAATTCATTTCCCAAATACTTGAAACATACTTTATTTTTACAGTCCTACAGAACAGTCCACAGGCAATACTGTACTACTGTACTCATATTGATATGCAGTACTGCAGTTTTCTAGTGAGAGTAGATTTCTTACTTATTGTCATTTCGGAAAGTCCGGATGATGGATGCTACAGTGTAGCTGCTCAAATTTGGCTGTACTCTTTGCCCAGCTTCCCTCGTGGCTCGGATCTCATCAGAGATCACGGTCCTTGGACTTCCTCATCCTCCTCCTCTTACTCTCACTTCTCTGGCTCTGCCTCTGTTTCCAATGTTGGCACCCACTGCTCCAAAACAGAACAGCTCGCCTGTTGCCATTTCCTGCTAAAGCTCTGATTGCTAACTGTAAAACTGTGTGACAGGTATTTGCCCATGTGATGAGTCAGTGTGCATAGTAGGGCAATTAACTTTATAATTTTTAATAATTTTGATTTTCTTTTGTGCCTAATGTAGAAAATTGTGTGTAGTGTTTTGAAAAAAGTGTGTTTTAGAAATGCAATTTGAGTGTAAAGCAGGAATTGTGCTTGTAGTTCAGCAGAATTGGTTCAGGGGGTTGGTGCATGAGTTACATGCTCTGGTCATTGCGTGTAAGTTATACAGAGAGTGAAATTTCTTTAAGCAAAGGTCCAGAACATCATAAGATCTTGTGTGCATTACGAATCAGGGCCATAAACGGAGTGTCAAATCAAATAAAGTAAAATTCAATAATGTGCCTTGTACTGGTGCCTGACATTTCTGTTTTAATAATCATATGAGACATGTTGGTTTCGACCTGCGCGTGGGAAGAATAAACCTGTACCATTCTTGGATAAAAGCTCTGTTGTGGTTGTTCACAAGTCAATCTGTGATATACCATAAAAAAACAAACAGAATAAAAAAAAAAGCTGTAATACCACACACTGTTTGAATTATATTTCTTTTCAGACTGCAGTTTCTTGCTTTGTATCAACTGTGTTTCAGTTGCCTCCACTCCTCATTAATGCACATACCTGATCAGCTGAGAATTATGTTGTATGCATTTATAATGCATACCATAATTGCTAGAAAATATACTTCGATTAAAACAGAAACACCCTGTCAAAATAGGCCCAGTTCTGGAAAACAGACATAAGACATAAGAGTGACTTCTGGCCTATAATCTCTGAGATCTAATGTTTAGTGTGTATTTCAATCTCTAGTCTCTAATCCAATAAACAGTCTATAATGTAATATAATTGAAATCACAGTCTGTACTTTAATCAATAGTCTATAATGTTGTCTATGGTGTATAATTTAATCTCAATTCTTTAATCTAATCTCTAATTTGTAATGCAATTAATAGACTATAGTCTAATCTAAAGTATGTGCTTAACTTTACACACCTGCTATAGTCTATAGCACAAATAGGCGGCCCACTGTTCGAGTCCGGACCCAGATGCAGTCCCATCCAGACCTGGACCTGTAACTGATAAACTATTAAGAGCTGTTTAATTTAAGAGTGTTTGTTTTAAATGACTAGAAGTGACTCTGACTAGAAGTGAGCTTTAGTTCTCTGGCAAATTACCAGACTAATTGCATGTGTTTCTGCCTATCACATGTGAGGCTTCTCAGCCAATCACTGTATTCTCCAATGAGTGTCTCCACAGGGCAGGGCTCCAGACACTGCTGTTCTGGGCACAGTAAAAACAGCCCAATGGTCTTTTGGGACCCTTTCAGGATGGCAGTATTGTTAAAACCAGAAACTTTAAAAATAAGGGAATGATTACGGGTTGAAATTCTCATAACACTGAACATGGATTCCCATCCTTCAGCATTAAGAGCCAAGCTTTCTGTTAACAGATAAAGTCCTGCCCTCCAGCAATAAGAACCAATCAGATTGCTGGTTGTGTAAAGCAGTAAAGTCAACTGCAACTACAAGTCATTAGGGACTATATTTACATATGCATTTTTGTTTTTCAAAATCATTGTTTTATTTGTAAATTTTACAGGAAATGAGAAATTGACTTTTTTATGGACAGCGTTTGTTATATATATATTCATAAATTTTTGAAATATATTGAAATGTAACTGAAATGGTAATTTGATTTGAATCAGCTGTTAACTATATAAAAAATTGCTATAAATACAAGGCTACTTCAATATGCAGGATAGAGCACTGATCTTAATGCAGTAATGAATTTTAATTAATTACACCCGGTCTATGGTCTGTATCCCATCTGGTATACAATTCTATAATCTAATCTCGTCTAAAATCTAAACTCTAATCCAGTCTACAATCTATTTTTCAAAATATAATCTGTTACCTCATATACAGTCTAGAGTATAAACAATGACCAGTCTTAGTTTGTAATCTAGAACAGAATCCCTATGCTACAGTCTATATTTTAAAATCGATTTTGTAATCTCATTTATACGTCTGTATAATATTTTTATATCATCAGATATTGTGGGTATATATTATCATAGCTGATGCAGCAGCCTCTAGAGAAGCACTATATTTAGATTAGATTAAAGATGGACTGTCTGTCAGGGCAGTTATGTAAACACACACTCTACTCCAGAGACTAATCCATGGGCACATCTGCATGTCCTTGTTTTCATTCAGTTGAACACCTGGTTTTAGGTTTGGAGGTCAGACAGTGGACCATACTCTACAATAAACAAAAGAGAAAAGGTCATGTACACTATATATTCCCAAGGCTTTGAACACACCCTTCTATTTACAGTTTTTTTACAACTTCTAACATTCTTTTGTCCAATCTGTAGTCACATTTTCAAAATCACAATAAACGCAACATAAGTCTGTTGTGGGCTATACCATTAATACAACTGTTTTCGCACAAAATGCAGTCTTTAAAGGTGTTTATAAAATGCTTACATATTCTGTACATTCAAGGCTACCCAATAACAAAATTCTGGATCTTTCTTGACTTATTTACAACTGCTTGCACACAGCGTGTTAAAAATGAAAACCTAATGTTCAAAACCTTAAGTATAGTATAAAATGTATCGTTCTGCAAAAAACAAAAAAAAGCAGACGGAAAGCTATTACTTTAATACACATTTTTGAATATACAGTTTTCTTTATAGACCAACCACTGCTGATTCCAATCCCAGTTGGAGACACAGCCAGGTGCTTTCAGTGACATGCACACTTAAAAAAAAGGTGGCTTGTTTGGACTGAGTTTGGTCAATGTGGGCACAGGAGCAAACAGAGTGACAGAGGAAAGGAAAAAACATGTCTGGATAAGGAAGAGGAATAGTTGGGCCAGGGCAAGGGAGAGGGAGAGGAGTAAGAATGTGTGGTGGTGTTCAACGAAGGATAAGAACTATTGTCACTGATGAAATTAGAGCCACCATCATAGATCATGTGATAAACAATGGTCTATCACAGAGAGAGGCTGTTGAAAGAGTGCAGCTTAACCTCAGTCAACTGTGGCTTCCATCATCTGGACTTTTAAACAAACTAACAGGTGAACAATACATTTTACAAGTATATCCCTAATGATGCTACATCTTAGTAACTGCAGGCCACCAGTCCCACCGCTAATATGTATGTTGTATTTTTGTTCCTTTACTGTAAAGCAAGCAATGTTTTCCTCCCTCTGGGGGAAGGGGAAAACTCCTGAGAGAAGACCAGGAGCCATTTTAGACATGGCCATTGCTGACAATGGAATAAAAATAAATTCAGATCAGAATGACCGGATATAACCAAGAATTTCACAATAAGGAAAGCATTGACAATCATTGCCTGTGCTCTGAGTAAATATAGAGTTTGAATGAATCAGTTGTACACAGATCCTTTTGAAAGAACATTGAAAGGGTTAAGAAACTCTGGCACCAATATGTCCTGGTTAGGTGTCTATCCTATATACCTCTTATATCTTGTAATATAGGTAGTTTTACACTATGCCACCCTGCATGGAAACATGAGTTACAGTATTTACAGACAAACTCAAATTGTGTTCATGTTGGGGGGAACACAAGGACATTTGTGATTACATGGGACAATGTAGCATTCCACCATTCTCATGTCATCACAAACTGGTTTGAAGATCACTAAAGAATTATGTCCCTTTTCCTCCCGCCCGATTCGTCTTTCCTCAACCCCATTGAGGATTTTTTTTCAGCCTGAATGTGGAAGGTGTACAATCATCAGCCACATGACCAAATATCCCTCATGGATGCAATGGATGCTGGCTGCAAAGACATTTCAGCTGAAGACTGCCATGGGTGGATAAGGCATGTCAAGCGTTTCTATCCCAGGTGCATTGCAAGGGAAAATATCAGATGTGATGTGAATGAAAATATGTGGCCAAAGGTTGGAGATCATTCAGATTAATAAGACCGTTCGGTTTTGTGTATTGGTTTTTACCCCTTGTGTGGCTTTTTTAGTATATGTGTTTTTTTACACAAGGCTAATTATAGTATGTATATGATTACAGTAGCTCTTATTTGAGTTAGGCCCTAGGACCTATATAAGATTTTGCTATTCCGTTTTTTTTCCCAGTGCCCCTTACAGTTGCATTTAAACAGTAATTATGTGACATAGCCATATCCAATATGTTGTTTTCTTTTCTAAAGACCCTTGGCTGCTCAAATATGTGATCGCCTGAGGTTTAAATGTTAACTGATATTTGACATTTTCTTTACAATGGCCATGTTTTGACCAAAATTTTAGCATGTGCCTGTTTTTTTTTTTTACATATTTCTCAATGTACAGCCTTCTAATACATATTCTAATACCTGATATCTTTGCACATATTGCTACACAGCTAACACAGTGCTACACTGTGTTGATTTAACATTCAACAAACAGAATTTGCTGTGTATTCTGGGGTGTCTGTTAGTGGAAAACAAGTATTTTTGATGATAATGTATTACATGGCATATTACTGTGACAAAATAAATGAGTAGCATAAGACTTATTTTCCTTGATTTTCTAAGCTCTGGGATGTATGACTGATAAAACTCTGCCAATCACAGCAGGCCCAGACTTTCACTCATTTAGTTGGACATCATCCCAACAAATACAAATTGTTTTGGTACATTGGCAGCTGCTTATATTGGTATCTATTATTATTATTATTATTATTATTATTATTATTATTATTATTATTATCTTTTAAAAATATGATGGAGTAATACTTGTTTATTTAGAATACATACAGTAAAGAATTATTTAAGCTTTTTAATTTATAACTGGTGATCTAATCCAATATTATTTGATGTGAAACCTCCTACAAAAACTTTGAAACATTATAATTATATAATGGGAGTATGTTTTTACTGAATGACTCGGTTTATTCCGCCCGTAGACAGTGTAGGTTCACAGCACCTCTATTTTAAGAAACGGTAGGATCTGCGGTTTCTGACTGTATATGGAGCACACATATGCCTTCTTGAGCCATAAAGCAGAGAATATAAGTTGTGCTTTTTACCTCGCAGACTGCGAGATTTGGGTCCAGTTCGGCTACACTTTCATGTGCCTAATAAAATAAAACCTTTATTGCTAGATGGTCACTGTCTATTCTACATTCCATACAGTATGCACACAAGTCCAAATGTGGTGGACTACAGTAAAAATTAAATGACAACAAATTAAATAAAACAACACATGTTATAATGTCTGTGGTTTGCTGGGAGAGTAAAAAATTACATGTAATACTGTTTCTGTAATGAGATCAACTGTAAATTTTATGACAGTGGTTGTGCAGTGACTTTATGTTCCTCTTGATTAGAGAATATCTCCTAGTGTTGAATCATTGAAAGAATGATTTGATATTGAACCAGTTTTGCTGTGTGTTAACAGTGTTAGTGTATATAGAGAAATGTGCTTTTGAACAGGAAATGAACTATTTGGCTATTTGTATGAGGTAGATGTGTTGCTGTGTTTAGTTTTGAAAAAGTATATTTTTGGTAAATGTTTGTTAGTAGTTGTAAAAAACTGTAATGTCAACACAGATCTTTAATTGTATACAGTTTGTATAATATAAAAAAAAAAAAATCAAGTGAAACAGGATGCTCTAGAGCAGCTGCACATGAGCCTAGGGTCACCATGTCCTATACCAAATGTGAGGCTGAGAGCTATAAAGCCCCACCTCATCACATACCAATAATATTCAGTACATTCCAGCACAGTCAACATGAGGGCTAACAGTATCCCACTCATCACTGCTGTTTGCTGTGTGTTTCAGACTTTTCCAGGGAACTCGAATGCAGATGGAGTCGTCCACCATAAACTTTCCCATTCCATCAGAACGAGGTTCCTACGGTTCCTGCCTCAGGACTGGAGTTCAGAAGGATGGATTGGATTGAGAGTGGAGGTTTATGGCTGCTCTTACAGTAAGTCATGGTTTGTTTGTTTGTTTGTTTGTTTGTTTGTTTGTTTTGGCATATTGTTGACATCTTGCACTTGGTAAATGGTGGGTTGATTTTTGTTAACAGTAATTTAACATCTGTGCATACTAATTTGATGTTGCTAAATGATATTCCATAATAAATGGTTACCAAAGCAGTAACTTAACCATAGCACATGTTGTTGTAACCTTAGTAAATGGTATCTGGGTCATATTTTACGTATTGTGCATTTGGTGAATTGTATTTTGTCTTTCATAATTGGTAATCCGTCATTTGTTTATAGTGTTTTGAGCTTGGTAAATGGTATTTGTACTTTAGTAAATAGTGTTTTGAGCTTGGTAAATTGGTGCTTGGAGATTGGTAAATGGTGTTTTGAGCTTGGTAAATTGGTGCTTGGAGATTGGTAAATGGTGTTTTGAGCTTGGTAAATGGTGTAAACATTATGTTGGCCATGATTGTAGTCTTGTGAACTTAGTAAATGGTAATTTGGTCTTGGTAATTGGTCATTTGACTGAGTTATACGGTGTTATGTGCTTGGTAAATGATGTTTTGGCCTTGGTAATTGGCTATTTGACTTTGGTAAACATTGTTTTGAGCATAGTAAATGGTGTTTTGAGCTTGGTAAGTGGTATTCTAACATCGGTAAAAGGTGTTATGAGCAAAGTAAATAATATGTTGGCCTTTGTTATTCTGTTGTGAGGTTGTTAAATGGTATTTTGACTTTGACAAATCTCACAACACCATTTAACTATAGGTATTTTGCCCTTGAAATTAAGTGGTAGTAAATACTATCTGGTAGACTTTTGCATCACACATGGTAACATTAAGCTCATGAGCAGCTGTTTCAGAATATCCAATTATATGCTTTTTTGTGTAGATTATAGTTGTGTCAGCACCTAAAACCAGCTGAATTTGCAAATCAGGAGGAATGTGGGGATACATCTGCGAATATGGTTTAAATATTCATATTTTTTTCCTCTCATTAGTCGCCTGTAGAGTGACATTTGCTGAGAAAACAATGGAAATTAATTGATTACCCTGAGAGACTCCAGATCCCCATGCTTCTCTATCAAAGCTGAAATATTCATAAAGGTTGCCATGCTTGCTAATGCCCTGGGTAGAAGCTGACCTTTAACACACACCTACTGTAGAACCAGTTCCAGATCTAGATCTAGTACCAATCTGACAAATCAATGCAAAAGGGCAATCTGGTCTCACATTCCTATTATTCCAATCCTTTAATTTTCAGTTGAGTTCACATTAGCAGTCTGCACACTGTGTTAACTATCTATATGCTAGCTCTTTCCCTGTGCTTCCTTTGATCTAGGGGTCTGTATTAGCATTTAGCATACATTGTCCTCCACAAACACCATTCTAACTCATCCCAAATATTGGATGGTACTCTATTATCATCCATACAGCTTTTAACACTTCAAAATTCCAGCTTCCAAACCATTGTATTGTTTCACTGACCTGTAATAGAAAGAATAAAGCCTATGTTTTTGCTAATCTGGACTCTGTACTGCAGAATCTGTGCCCTCCTAAACCTCAAAGAAGCAAATAACTATGAAAAAGGTTAAGATTTTAAACTGGGGTTTCATCATATGAGTGTGGTGTAAAAAAGTAGGTAATTCAGCCCATGAGCTTCCTCTGAGTAGGAGAGAGAAAGGCACTGACAGGGCTGATCTGGAAGTAAATAAAACTCTGAAGAACTGATATTTAATCCTGTCCGAACTGGGAATTAACTGCAAATTCATTGTGAAAAGTGAAACACGCGTTGCCGCCACATTGAATATTAGGAATTAACAACTGGAAATGGCATACAGGAAATCTTGTCGAGGTCCTGTCCTCAGAGTACCAAAAATAGTTGATAGTGTAGCTAGGCAGCAACATGATTCATTATTAACATCAACAACACAATATATTTATTGCTTATCTTTTTACCCCTGACTTAATACACTGCTGTTTTTAGTCCAAGGTATCCAGCAGTGACACTCTGATGAAAGCAGATGGATATAAACAGATCAGATTGGTAAAGACACATTAAGTAAACTGACCATCTAGAACGACTAAGAACATTAAATTTTGACAAATATGAGACATGGCAGCCACTGACCTTGCAGAGGTCCATTTCCTTCAGCAAACAATAAGCAAGAGTGCAATGGGCAGGCTGGAGGAAGGGAACCAACTGGTGTAACAAGTTTTCTGTATTTTCCCATTTTCTGTATTTTCATGACATTTACAGAAAAAGCATCTGTCACAACAGCTAAACAAACTTGGAGGAGAACACTAATAGCTAAATCTGTTACATCAGCTAAACACGCTTGGAGGAGAACACTAACTGCTAATTCTATTTCATCAGCTAAACACGCTTGGAGGAGAATACTAAGTGAATAAGATTAATAGATTCAATAGAATGAAACCTGAATACTCTATGCAGCCCCAGTGCTACTATATGTAGCCCAGCAGTGTTAGCAATGTATGCTAGCTGTGTTTTAGTTCCTGTGGAGTTCTACTTTCTGACCTTGCACTCTGATGTTTATTGGCTCTCTGACATTAATCCTGCGAGGATGAGGAGGGCGAAGGGCAGCTCGGTTTACTGCAATGATCAAACATGATAAGCCAGTGCTGACCAAGCTGTTAGCACTGTGCTAGCACTTTGTTAGCACTCAATTAGCTTCCTCCTCTTGGCTCTTTGTATTCAGCGAGCCGGAGGGATATGAATTGATGGCCTTTAATTACATTCATAATCACCCGTTTAACGATGCATTCATTAAGCTTAATGGCTTCTCAGTGCAACGGCTTTATGTAGGTGCTGAGAACATTCGTACACTTCTGAGGTCACGAAACAACACTCAAAAACAGTGAGACACGTCTGTCAGAGACTCAGCGACTGAAGAGCTGAGAAAACAATGGATGACGTCAATGAGATAGAAAGAGAAAAAGAGAGTGTGTTAAGGGACAGAGATGGTGAATCATTCCTATTAGTCCATTAAAAATGACCTTAGTTTGTGTCTGTGAATAATGTGAGCATTGAATAGCACATTCTTATGGATCAGTTCCTAAATGTGAGTGAATGAGTGACCATTGAATAGCATTTTGTCCCTAGGTTCCTATAAGAATATAAATATTCCTATATAAATATAAATATAAAAATAAAAATATAAATATATATATATATATAAGTGGCTATAAGTCAATGATTCCAGGTAGGCTCTGGACCCGCCACGACCCTGAATTGGATAAGCGGTTACAGATAATGAATGAATGAATGAAAGTGGCTATAAGTGGGTGATGAATTGCAACTCGTTCTGGACCAGTCCCTAACATTAGTGAGTATCTATGTATCTATGTGAGTGAGGGAGCCAATGAATTAATCAATCAATCAATAAAAAATAGGATTTTTCTCACTGATTTTAGCATGAGTTTTTTTTTTTTTTAACACTTCTGTAAATTTGACTGTGGACCATTTTTTTACTCTCACAGCTGGGTCAGTAAGTAATTGCTGGAGAAAGAGAGGTGGAGAGATGGTGATGGATTGTGAAGAATGGATTAAGGTCATAGGAAGGTGACGCCGCAGTGGTGGATGTGTGCCCCCCCCCCTCCCACCCCTTGCCTCTTTTTTGCTGCTAGTGACTGCAGTTTAGATGAACAGATAAACTCTGACCTTTTGTACAGTCCCAGGCCTCGCCTCGTCTTCTTTATGCTGCTCTGACTCTAGCCTTTAAAACTGTCCTAGTCTTTTATTGAGAATTAGGACCTATTGTGTGTGTGTGTGTGTTGACAAGCTGCAAGCTAGAGATCTTTCAGCCCTGTTTCTTTGCTTGTCACCTTGCAGGAGTTTTTAATAAGTGACAATAGTGCTCCGCCCTATTTATGCCAAGAAAAACATTTATCAGAGGCTGACACGCCTGGACTGAGCTATTTTCAGCAGTCTGTCAAGGCCAAGCTCAGTGCAGCATTAGTGTGTGTATGTGTGTACATCTGTTTGTGTATGTATGTGTGTGCAAGCACGTGGATGTTAAAATGGCTGATGTTTCAAAGCAAACAGCTCCAGAAAACACTGGCTGAATTTGGAGGACAGGTCTAGAAGGTTCTCCCCCAAGTGTGTTGAGCTGAATGAACTGAATCAACAGTTAGTGCTCTCCTTCCAGTGTGTGGAGCTGATGGAACAAACATTGCACTTAGCTGTCTGAAGCATTTTCACTGAATGCCATTTACTCAACTTGGTTATTTTGGAGCACCATTAGGCAAATTTGGTATCTGTGGAACCGGGTTCTGTTTTAGTCCCTGCCTGGTTCCAAGCGAGCCAAATAAGGACTAAAGCATGACGTATAAACCTTTCAGAGTGCTGACCTTGTAAACTTTGCAAGCTTTGCATCTGTCTTCAAAGATGCAATAGAAATTACTTTTTTGTTTAGTTTTTTTTTTTCTGACAACTACTGCTCATGAAATTACGCTGTAAATTTTTTAGAGGTCCTTGGATTGGTGCCTGATGAAAGACTCCAGTGAAAGCCACACAGTGCAATAAGGAACAGTCTTACCCTATCTACCCTATCCACCATTAAACAACAACAACACACAAATACAAGAGTCAACAAGGCTTAATGTTACCACTGCTCTGGTTGTGGTTTCCAAAGCCTGCAGCTCCCACTAGACAGTGTTTTGCAACGTCACGGGCTACGTTAGGGAGAGATGTTGTAGTGGAAAATGAACCATGTACCAGGGACCAAAAAGTGAGAAAAATATTTTCTCCACAATTTAGTCTTTCTCAATCTGTTAGCTATGTTTTTCGCAGGTTTACTGCCCATTCTCAACACGCTTGGAGGAGCACACCAACTACTGATTCTATAACATCAGCTCAACACGCCTGGTGAACACTTCTGCACTTTTCAATTTAAATTATATTTATGTAATATTATTGTTAAAACACTTTTTAACTTTCCACAAAGCTGAGGTTGCTAGTGTTTGTGTGTGTGTGTGTGTGTGTGTGTGTGTGTGTGTGTGAGTGTGTGTGTTTGTTTGTGTGTAAAGGTTGTTAAAATGGCTAATGTTTGAAAATAAGTAGCTCCTGAGAGCACTGATTCAATTTGGAGGCAGGGGAGTCCTGGAAGTGACGGATTGGCCTCTGCTGCCCTGGCATGGTGAAAGCGTCTGAATTGAATTAAGCAGAACACGGAGTGTCCACAAATACCTTTGACAACAGGTTTCCCGTCAAGCAGAAGCGAGGACGCCAGCCAGACCAGGACCTGTGTCTCTTTATGAAGGGGGACACTCACACAGCTCATTTACACAGACTGAAACTTTCATTTAGCCATATGTAGAAAGAAGGTGTTGATGTTTTATATTAAAGAGTGGACTTCTATTGTTCTGGGCTTACTGCAGGTCTATTTTACCATAGTCCTGTTCTGACTGTAGTCCTGTTCTGTTTGTAGTCATATTTTACCGTATACCTGTTCTGATTGTAGTCCTGTTCTGACTGTACTCCTGTTCTGTTTGTAGTCCTATTTTACCATAGTCCTGTTCTGACTGTAGTTCCATTCTGATTGTAGTCCTGTTCTGACTGTAGTTCCGTTCTAATTGTAGTCTTGTTCTGCCTGTAGTCATGTTCTGACTGTAGTCCTGTTCTAACTGTATCCATACACTGCCTATAGTCTATGTTCTGACTGTAGTCATATTCTGAGTGTTATTCTGTTCTGACTGTAGTCATATTCTGAGTGTTATTCTGTTCTGACTGTAGTCATATTCTGCCTGTAGTCCTGTTCTGACTGTAGTCATATTTTACCATATTCCTGTTCTGACTGTAGTCATATTCTGAGTGTAGTGCTGTTCTGACTGTAGTCATGTTCTGACTGTAGTCCTATTTTTACCATAGTCCTGTTCTGACTGTAGTTCCATTCTGACAGTAATCCTGTTCTAATTGTAGTTTTGTCCTGACTGTAGTTCTGTTCTGACTGTTGTCTTGTTCTGACTGTAGTTCTGTTCTGACTGTAGTCATGTCCTGACTGTAGTTCTGTTCTGACTGTAATCATATCCTGACTGTAGTTCTGTTCTGACTGTAGTCATGTCCTGACTGTAGTTCTGTTCTGACTGTAGTCATATTCTGACTGTAGTCCTGTTCTGACAGTAGTCATATACTGGCTGTACTTCTGTTCTGACTGTAGTCATGTTCTGACTGTAGTTCTATTTTGACTGTAGTTCTGTTCTGACTGTAGTTCTGTTCTGACAGTAATCATATTCTGACTGTAGTCCTGTCCTGACTGTAGTCATATTCTGACTGTAGTTCTGTTCTGACTGTAGTCATATACTGGCTGTAGTTCTGTTCTGAGTGTAGTCATGTTCTGACTGTAGTTCTATTCTGACAGTAGTGATATTCTGACTGTAGTTCTGTTCTGACTGTAGTCATATTCTGACTGTTGTCCTGTTCTGACTGTAGTCATATTCTGACTGTAGTTCTGTTCTGACTGTAGTCCTGTCCTGACTGTAGTCATATTCTGACTGTAGTTATGTTCTGACTGTAGTCATATTCTGACTGTAGTTCTGTTCTGACTGTAGTTCTATTCTGACAGTAGTCATATTCTGACTGTAGTTCTGTTCTGACTGTAGTCCTGTCCTGACTGTAGTCATATTCTGACTGTAGTTATGTTCTGACTGTAGTCATATTCTGACTGTAGTCATATTCTGACTGTAGTTCTGTTCTGACTGTAGTCATATACTGGCTGTAGTTCTGTTCAAACTGTAGTCATGTTCTGACTGTAGTTCTGTTCTGACTGTTCTAACTATAGTCCTGTTGTGTTTGTTGTCCTATTTTCCATTAATTATGTTCTGGTTGTAGTCCGGTTCTGACAGTAATCCCATTCTGACAGTATTCCTGCTCTGACTGTAGTCCTGTTCCGACTATAATCCTTTTTCTTGCTGTTGTCCTGTAGTCTTGGTCTTACTCTAGCGCTGATTTCCTGTTCTTATTTTAGCCCTATAGTTCTGTTTACCTGTAATCCTGTACCTATTTTCTTGCTTTGTGATCTTGTTTTAATCCTTTCGTCCTGGTCTTCTTGTAATCCTAAACCTAAAAGCCTAGTGTTAATCCCCCCCCTTGTTTGACTTTGCTTTTAGTTTGATGGTGTATCCTGGAAGGGCAATATTTCCTCAGCTTTATCCCTGACCTTAGCTTAATTATCAGCAGAGTGGTCCCGTAGCACTCCTCTGGGGTCTGTGGTGTTTACTGAGCTGGAGGGTGATGGGGTCCTGCTGTTGTACAGATGTTGTGCTTAGCTGATTAGTTTTGTAACCTGTGAATTCAAGTGCGGGTCATCAACTAATGGCTCTGCAGACAGGTGCCCCTCAATACTCTCACACTAATGTCCTCTGTAGTCACATGCATACACACAAACACACACACACACTTTCTCTCATTCACTCTCTCTCTCACTTCCTCTCTGACAGTCTCATCTAGCTGCTGACAATCAGTCTCTCCCTTTCTCTTTATTTATCACTCTCCCCATCTCTCTCTCTGTCTCTCTCTCTCTCCCTCTCTCACACACACACAATCACTCGCATTCATTCTCTTTCTCTCTCATTTCAATCCTTACTATCCACTGAAAACTCTCTCTCTCTGTTTCTTTCTCTCTCTCTCTCTCTCTCTCTCTCTCTCTCTCTCTCTCTCTGAAGTCCACTGCAGTGTTGGAGCTCCATCCATTAACTTACAGATTATTTAGCATCCAAAGCTTATTTAAACCATTGACAATAACATCAGTACCTCAGTAATGCCATCAGATCCTCAAAGCAATGTTCCAACTTCTGGAACACTGGACATGCAATGTAATAAAACTGTCCACAAATGTTTGAACACATAGGTTGATGCATGTGGATTGTAAATTGGTTTATGTGAGTCTATGCTGAAGTGTGTGTGTGTGTGTTGTGCTGATTGTTGTGTCACAGAGTCAGATGTGGCAGATTTTGATGGCCGGAGTTCTCTGCTGTATCGGTTTAATCAGAAGTCCATGAGCACCGTGAAGGACGTAATCTCGGTGCAGTTCAAGAGTCGACAAGCAGACGGGGTCCTGGTCCATGGTGAGGGTCAGCGGGGGGATTATATCACTCTGGAGCTGCACAGAGGAAAACTGGCACTACACATCAACCTTGGTCAGTACACACTTCACCATATAGAAGATTTCAGTGGTTTCGGGGGGGATGTCCCAAACACTGTGGCTGTAGTGGTAATATACAATGCATGTACTGTACAGGTGAATTTGTCATTAGTTCATTAGGTCTCAGCCCACAATAAAGTCAGGACACGGTGTGATGTCCACATTAAAACAGGCAGCAATGACCCATGAATTCACTTTGGCCTGTATTTAAGGAATAACACTCCAGAAACAAAATATTTACCGTATCATATTATCACCTTTATTGCTTACAGTAAATATAGGCTGCAGGACATTCCAAAAAAAATCAGTTGGCCCTTTATTTTTTATATTTTTTATTTTATAAGTGAAGATAAGTTGAAGCTCACCAACCCTTAAAAAATCATCAGTAATTAATTAAATGACCAATATTTTAAGAATAACCTTTCAACTGAATGATTTGACACTGCACTCTGCATAATTTCATCAACTGACCTTCTATCCAACAGACAACACTGCATTAAAAATATATACAATACAAAAGAATATACATTTTGTTGTCATGTTTTAATCAAGAAATATTATGACAAACTGTTGTCAATGTAATATGTGCTTTTTGTAGCTGGAATCACAGCTGACCTTCAATCCCTCAGATAGCACTGCTTTAATCAACAAGTCTTTAACTTTTGTCATTCTTTCACTCCTTTTCTTTCTTTATTTATTTATTTTCTTTCTTTTTTTGCATTTGATTATCTTCTCTGTAGATGATGCTAAAGTCCACCGCAATAGTGGTCCACTATCCGTGTCTCTCGGGACTCTGCTGGATGACCATCACTGGCACTCTGTTTTGATAGAGCGCTTTAATAAACACATCAACTTTACAGTGGACAGACTGTCCCGACACATTCGGACAGGAGGGGTGGATGACTCGCTGGAGGTTGATTACGAGGTGAGCTTCTTATATTATATTATTATTATTTATTATTATATTTGGGCGGCACGGTGGCACAGCAGGTTAGTGTCACACAGCTCCAGGGACCTGGAGGTTGTGGGTTCGATTCCTGCTCCGGGTGACTGTCTGTGAGGAGTTGGTGTGTTCTCCCCGTGTGCGCGTGGGTTTCCTCCAGGTGCTTCGATTTCCTCCCACAATCCAAAAACACACGTTGGTAGGTGGATTGGCGACTCAAAAGTGTCCGTGTGTGTGAGTGAATGTGTGTGTGTGTGTGTCTGTGTTGCCCTGTGAAGGACTGGCGCCCCCTCCAGAGTGTATTCCTGCCTTGCGCCCAATGATTCCAGGTAGGCTCTGGACCCACCGCGACCCTGAACTGAATAAGCGGTTACAGATAACGAATGAATGAATGAATGAATTATTATATTTCTTATATTAAATATTAGGTGATACAATGATGATTGAGCAAAGACACCAATGGAGATTATGAGGAAATGACTTGTCGATGTGCATGTTTGTGCTATGTTTTCAAAAAATAATGAACTATAGGGCACAATATAAGCAAAAAAAAAGTTCTAACTGATTGTAATACACTACAGGAAGGGTAGGGGGTGATATGCTTTTCTCCTCCCTCAGTTATTACATCTATGATTTTCTTTATAATTTAAAATGTACTGTTGTGTTAAAATGATACAATCATTTTATAATATGATCTAGTTAGTCAATCTGATAGATTGTAATATACTACAGGGTGCATAGCACATCACATACTTTTTTGATCAACATTTGAGAATTATGCCTAGAACTTGTGAATGGTCGCAGATTTTTATTGATAGATCAAGCCCATAATGTGTAAAAAATCATACACGTGTTCTGAAAGCTCTTTGCCCTCTTGGATTTACAAAGCTCAGCTTTGGAGGAATCCCTCTGCCTGGAAAACCGGGAACGTTTCTGCGGAAGAACTTTCATGGATGCATGGAGAACCTCTACTACAATGGGGTCAACATCATTGACCTGGCCAAGCGCAAGAAACCCCAGATCTACAGTGTGGTGAGTAGATATGATATGCTAATGAGCTCTTTCCCAAAGTGCTGAGATATACTTTCCTATTTCTATAGATATAAATATCAATATATCCACTGTAGTAGCATTAAAGGACTCATATAATGGGGAAAAAATGTCCATTCTGAGTTGCTCGCACCCTCTATTCCCACTGTTAATGACACCCCATGGACCCAGGGTCTGATCACTGGGCTCTTAATCAGACTCGTCAGCAGGGATTTCCTCCAGATACCGGACATTTTTTGCCAGCTTCCTGTGGGTTTTAACGACAGAAAAGTGTAATCTTCCCCCTGCTTTTCTTCTTCTCTCTCAATTACGCAGTGCTAGTGCCCATGTGGCTAATGGATGGGGCCCTCAGGGGCCTTTGGAGCCCAATTAGTGTGAGGCGTCGAGGCATAGACCCTCCGTTTGAGGCAATGATCATAGCAGGGGTCCGAGTCCTGAGAGAACGACTGCGGATCAGATAATGGCCGGATATTTCACGACTGAGAGATTACAAAGACTGCTTCTGCCTCAGCCGTACCAGGGAAAAAGAGATGAGAAATTCAAAAGTCCTTAGATCTGCCATCAGTGTGTGGTTTTCCTGCTGAAACTGAAAAATTAGAGATGACAGAATACCCGTCATCTTGAAGGTGTGTCCTTGTTTGACAGCACTTTATTTGAAGGTTATCTACTAGAGGTGTAAATGGCCTTTGAAAAAAAATTAATTGCAAATAATCACATCACTTGAAGTGGTTAAACACTTTGGTAACACTTTAGAATAAGACTACACTTATAAAGGTTTATAAGTTGTTTCAAATTCTAATACTAATAATTATTAATTATGATGTTAATACATTAGTAGTCATTAATAATCAGTTATAACACATAGCTAGAAAGGGCAATGGTGACCTGTTGTTTGCCAACCCTTATCAATCTACATTGTTAAACCTCAGATCTTACCTTGTCCATCAGTCAGCATTAAGTTTGTTGGCTTCATCACATATTTGTTGATAAGTTTAACCATTTAATGAATTAACCACATACAGAGTGTCTTTTTATACATCAGTGAAAATGTGGTGTACTTTAACATGTGAAATGACTAAAATCACATTCTCAGGTCACTGTTTTCCTTTCTATCCCTGTGTTACAAATGGTTATTAATGTCCTTTAAAGTGTTTACAACCTAATTAATAAACATGTAATAAATAATTTATAAACCATGTAATTGTAATCTTATTTTAATGTGGTACCATCACTTTTAATCACAGTGTTTATTTGCTCATATCTGACCCGGACACATTTGAGTGGCCAATCCACGTACCAATGTGTATGTTTGGATTGTGGGAAGAAACTCAAGCCCCCAGGGGAAACTCACTTAGACACAAAGACACAAAGAGAACCATATATATATTATTTGCAATAATTTACACTGAATTCCCTAGAGGACTAAAATCATGTACTCCTGCACTCCTCTGCAGGTATGTGTCATCCCTGCCCCCCCCCCCCACCCACACACACACACACACTCTCTCTCTCTGTGGCTTTGTGATCACTTTATAAGTAGAGAGCATGTATGTTCTTAAGTCAAGTCCTTTAATTAAAAATAATCCATTAAACATTGAATTGCATTAAATGCATTGAATGCTCTCTTGCTGGCTGTCTGAATTAACTTTCAACTCACTGTATGCACCACTGCTATTGGACATATAGTTACCGTGGAGACCTGCACTCACCCAGGCTCTGACATTCAACTTTGGACTGGCCTCCATGGAGCCCAGAGCTGAAAACCTGTCAGTGAGAAACACACAGAATTTATTTGCTTGGCTGTGAAAGGACTGTCTGTGTGAGGAAAGAAAGAGCAAGTCTTTCCTTTCCTGGATCTTTCAGTTGCTTTGTATAAAATCATCTGTTTTACAGCGGGGTTCTCAGTGGTGGTGGTGACTAGGCCACAACAAATCCATCCGCAAGCAGAGCAAATGAGAACAAAATGTTATAGGAGCCCAAAAAGCCCAAAGACTCAGAGTCTAAAGTTCAACAGCCACCATTAGCCATTATTTATTATTAAACTAGCTTGTTTATGACGGTGCAGGCCTGCAGCATCCCTGGAGATCACACTCACACACTCACTCACTGTGAGGACAGCGTCACACAGCCAGTCCACCTACCAACCTGGGGTGCATTTTCCAATAACGATTTATCTTAGTGATTTACAAACAATTGTAAGAAAGGTGTAATTTTAAGAATGTCAGTTGTAGGAGTGTGACCCAAAAGACTTCTCCAAAATTACAAATGCGTTTTAATTAGTTCTTTGTGGACTCTGCCATTGCATTGTCGCTGGAAAGGCAGCTGCAGCTGAAAACTAAAGAACAGGAAAAATATTATATCTGCAATTCCTATCTGCCATATTTTAAGTCAAACAATTAACCCTTCAAGTGTCACTCCAGAATTTATTTAATTTAAATGCGTATTTCAACAATTGGGCGGCACAGTGGCGCAGCAGGTAGTGTCACAGTCACACAGCTCCAGGGGCGTGGAGGTTGTGGGTTCGATTCCTGCTCCGGGTGACTGTCTGTGAGGAGTTGGTGTGTTCTCCTCGTGTCTGCGTGGGTTTCCTCCGGGTGCTCCGGTTTCCTCCCACAGTCCAAAAACACACGTTGGTAGGTGGATTGGTGACTCAAAAGTGTCTGTAGGTGTGAGTGAATGTGTGTCTGTGTTGCCCTGTGAAGGACTGGCGCCCCCTCCAGAGTGTAATTCCACCTTGCGCCCAATGATTCCAGGTAGGGATTGGATAAGCGGTTACAGATAATGAATGAATGAATTTCAACAATTAATCTCCTGTACTAAATTCAAGTGAAATTATTAATTTAATGTGACACTGGAATAAAACAAAACAACTCGAAAGACCTTCACAGTGGGAGGTTGTAATGTTACATGCTACAGTGTGCATATTTATGTGCACTTAATGATCCATTCATAATCTGATTTCTGCAGAAATCTGATTACTCATGTAGTCATGTAAACCACATTCTCAGATTTCTGTGATCACATTAAGTTCCAGAAATCAGATTAAGAAAACTGTTTAAGAGAGTAGAAATTTGCCTCAGTAATCTGATTTCTCAGTGCATGTAAACTCTAATGCCACTATGGTAAGCCTGTGGATGCATGGAAACATGAGTAGACATAGGGCAGAGCCATCTCTAACGCATACACTGCTGTCACTGTGGTAGTACCCTCAAGGGTACATTCCAGTACATTTAATTAGGGAACACAATTGTACCTTATTCTATATTAATCGTTGATTTAAAATTGTGCTGATTTCATACACCCTGTTTCATCTCTAGGACTTTTATTATGTTGTTATATATCACACAGTTATATAATGAAGTTTTACAGATATTCACCTGTCCTTTTGGAGAAGAGAATGTAATTTGCCTTTAAGAAACACAACTGGACTTTAACATCACTGTTGTACCTTTAAATGTATATTTACACTGTTTGTACCTTTGGTGACCAATAATGTACCTCTACCGTACCATTTTTTCTGAGAGTGTATAATGGAGCTGTGTCAACGATGCACACAGCTAGTCCCTAATACTAGGAACATACTAACTATATAATTCAAGCTATTAGATTCAATTTTTGTTGCTATTGGATGTAGTTACATGGAGCAATGTCACATTTTTAAAAATGACTATTGATTTTCATGAATTTGTGTTTTTGTAAATATATATATTGCTGCTGTTATAGAACTAGCATGTTTCTTATGTAGGAAAATTAGCAGCCTTTATCGCTGAGATAGTACTGTACATGAGTTTCAAGAGTAACTTTAAGAAGTACTTAGTGAGTTACACATAGGTCAAATATTTCTTTAAAAAATCTAAAGAGTAAAGTGACTGGAACATGTTACTTTACTATTCCCTGGTTGTTGATCTTTCAAAAGGGGAGATGTGTTCAGATTCTGTTGAGGGCAAGAGCTTATTGGATCCATGAGAACTTTGCCTGTTTTGATTTCTTTATCCTGTTTGATTTCAGGACATATCTGTAAAAGTCAATCACACACTACAACTGTAGGGGAAGCATAGGAGCAAAAAATTCCAAGTCTTACCTAGTGTTCCTAGGTGCATGATAATGTTTATATGTATATCCTTTGTGTGATTAATGCTATGTATAATCTCTGTACATAGTCCCACATCCACCACCTCTGTTTCAGGTCTTCTGGGGGCATCACTTTCTACTGTGATTTTTTATTTCAGGGCAATGTGACTTTCTCCTGTTCAGAGATGGCACCAGTAACAGTGACTTTTCTGAGCTCCAGCAGCAGCTTTCTACAACTTCCAGCCACCCTAGTAGTCCCCAAGGACTCCATGAACACTGAGGCTCCCATGGCTAAGGAGGAGGAAGACAGTGAGTGGTCGGCAGAGTTCCAGTTTCGGACGTGGAACAGAGACGGTTTGTTGCTATGGAGCAACCTCCAGGGGGCAGAGCGTCTAACGCTACTCCTTGCAGACGGAAAACTCTGTCTGACACACTTACGGTCGACACTTCAAAGTGCTGAGATAACCGTCGGTATGAAACAGCATTAATAACATTATCATATCACCTCCTTATTTCTGCACTCACTGTGCATTCCCTCAGCTCTACTAGTCATACCGGAGCAGGTTGTAGTTCTCTGATTACAGACTGTAGTCTATGTGTTGCTCTGCATGCTTTTTAGTTTGCTCTGCCCACCACAGAGCAGGTGTGATTTGGGTGGTGAATCCTGCTCAGCACTGTAATGACACTGGCATGGTGGTGGGTGTTAGTGTCTATTGTGATGGTACGAGTGGATCAGACACAGTAGTACTGCTGGAGTGCTCATGTGGGCGGCATCCTGTGTCCTCTGATAAAGGAAAAGGTGATGATCAACACAAACTGTTCAGTGACAGATGAGCTACTGTCTCTGACTTTACATCTACAAGGTGGACCAACAAAGTAGGTGTGTCCAACAGAGTGGACAATGATTGGACACAAGGTTTAATAACAGCACTGCTGTGTCTGATCCTCTCATGCCAGCACAATGCACCAACACCATGTCAGTGTCACTGCAACGCTGAGAACAATCTTCCACCTAAATCATACCTGCACTGTGGGGGTCCTGTGCATGTCCTGACCATTGAATAACTGGGTGAACAGCATATGCAGAGCAACAGGTGGCCTGCAGTCTGTCAATGTAGAACTAACTACATAGTGCTCCTGTATGGTCAGTGGAGCTGTTCAAATTAACAGTGATGAACAGAACTTAATGTACTGTGCAGTTTGCATACTAATGCTAAAATGTCCTCTTGCTAGGTCAGGATCTAAGTGATGGTCAATGGCACTCTGTGTCTGTCAGCCTGAAGGACCTCCAGGTGTCTGTTGCTGTGGACAATGAGCCAGCGTCCAGCTTGCTCCTCGGAAACCATGCTAAACCTGCAGGGACTGTGCTATTTGGAGGTAATGATGCTAATTGTTGTGCTAAAATGTTTTATTACAGTCTCTATTGCTTTTAATAAAGTGTGAAGCACAGTTCTATATAGTGAATAGCCCTATTTCACCAATGACTAATGAGAAGATGTGTCCAAACTTTTGACTGGTACTGTATATACAATCACTACAATGGACTAAGCAACATTTGTTATTTGTAAATGAGCTGTGGCTCTGACTCAATTCTTGAGTCTCAGGATAATAAATCTACTAAAATAATTCAAGTCACTGAGCTAAGTCTTGAATTTCTGTGGATTATGACTTTGGTCTCTGATGTATGTGTGTCATCCAAGTTTTGTGTCTTGAATTTCTGAAATATGAGCCTAAGTTGAGTCTCTGAAGTGAAAGTCAGGTGTTCAGTCTCTGAGAGTTGGCTACAAGTCGAGTCTTGATGCTCTTGTGTTCCTCATGAGTGCGCGTCCACAATCCCACTCAAACAATCCCAGAGTTTATCATAAAAAAGTAGTGTTCAACCCATGTAGACTAGTGGATAGAGAATACCTATAATCCACTGAGTTATGTCTGAAATAATTCACTATGAATTCAGTTCCCAATAATTGTGTAAAGTAATTTAGGGAATAGTGGATAGGGAGCCATTTCTGACACAGCACAGGTCAGTTTTATAAAGTGTGAATTTGAGTCAAGTCTTTCATCTCTGAAGTTTCATTTCAAGTCAGGTTTTGAGCCTCTGATGTTCAAGTTTTGAATCTGAAATCTCTGAAGTTTGAAGCATCCATCATAACTCTCAGTTTCTCTGGGATTTAAGACTAAGTCTAGTCATGAGTCTCTTAGGGACATGTCCAAGCCAAACTCGAATTATACTCTAGTGTTTGGTGAGTTTGTGCCAAAATAAGACACCACTCATTTCTCACTAACTTCCTACAATACTGAGTGTATAACACTTCCCAGCTGGCCACTGATATCAGTAGATGGTGATATATATTTGAATATAGACTGTGATATTAAGTGACCACAATTTAACATCTAGCCAGCATTTGAAGATGATGTCAAGAAAATGCTGGGTTTTCATTAAACTGGCAAAGGCTTCCTACTACAATTTACACAATGTTGGAGTTGAATGTCAACAGAGTGTCAACCTGATTTTTGCTTCAAACCAGAGTGCAATATGTACTTCAAAGTAGGTTGTCAACAGAATATCCAACTGTAGTTCAATGTCTGTCCAATAATGGCGCTTTATGTCAATGTTGGGTTTTGATGTCAACGGGTGATGTTCATTCTTATCTAAATAAACATGCAAGTAAAAACAATGGATGATATTAAGGTCAGCAAAAATGATTGAGAAAATATCTATATATTGTATGATATGCCCAGTCCAGTCTATGACAATGTCCATTGCTGCTTGATGTCCACACAACAATGCGTTTTTTGACCTGGAGGTTTGGAGGTTTTCAAATTGAATTCAGTGCCCATATAGTGCTGGAGCAAGATGCCAAGCCAATGTTGGGTTTTGACATCAAACCTATTTTCATTTTTAACTAAAACACATCTAAACACATCTGTTCAATGTTAGAGTTCAATGTCTTTTTGAAAATAACTTGACATTTTGTGTCTGCAGGGTTACTACTGCACTTCTGAATGTAATTTTGGTGGTAGGGCAGTTCAGTGTCATAACCTCGTCACTGCCTCGTGATAAACATTGAGCTAGACTTTCAGAAGTGTGTGTGCTAAGATTTTGTGTCTGTTGCTTAATCAGTGGAAGAGCAGATGGTGTTCTACAGTGTCATGAGTTTGCAGTTTGCAGCCTTCACTTATGTGACTGATGGTGCAGTCATTTCCGCGATAAATATAGCCACAGTGCTTTGCTGCCCTATCATTTCTGACCCAAAGCTTTGCTGCCCTATCATTTCTGACCCTAAGCTTTGCTGTCTTTTCATTTTCTTTCATCCCAAAGGTTTGCTGTCCAGTCGGTTTGGACATCACCGTCGCTTTTAAGCCTTCAGGAGGACTGCTTTCTGTTGTTTTGTTAGATTACTAAAGGATAGCTGGGAATTTTTCTTCATTTATTTCACAATTACCACAGCTCTACACAATTGACAGCTTTTCTTTGGTTGTTTGGTGACACTATATGTTATAATGAGGTAGTTTCACCATTATAGGGTGCACCCATTCCTGACAGAGTGTGTATAATCCCCACAGAAAAATCAAAATATACAATGAGACATTTTGGAGCAGCTATACATGAAAGTAATAGTAAGTAACAATTCCCAGATCTAATCAATGGCTAAAGAAGTAATGTCCCCAGCATCTGTCAGAACCTCAAAATATCCAACATGTTTTTGAATGCCATTAAATCTTCATAGAAATGTTCCAGCATTAAGTGAAGGACATATGGAAACTTGGCTTCTTAAACAGGCCTATTTGTATTTATTGGTTTTGTGATGTCACTAATGAACTAGGCATGTACATAGATCACAGTGTTTGTTATGTACAGTGCATAAAGTTTGTTTCATCCACAGTAGTTTTACTCCGCCTATCCATGTGTTGCAGGTGACGTCAGTGTGTATAATAGCTGTCTTATTGGGAACCTACTCATTACTCAAACAAACAACTCCATAGAAATTGTGATGTTTACATTGTTTTATTGTTTTTATTGTTTTAGTCCCCGTTTCAACATTAAAATGAAAGAAATATAAATAATTATGGATCCCTCATGCATTTATCCATCACAGCTCTGTTGGTCTGTGTCAGTCAGTAGAGGAGCCCGGGGGCTCGAGTGTCCCAAATAGCACCATACTCCTTATACAGTTCACATTTCATGTAATAAAAAATAATGGACCCAGAAAGCAATTAGACATTAATTCAATGTATGTATCAATTTTGTTAGTATAAATTCGCTACATGATGGCAGAAACCCTTATTTTTGATCTACACTGCGGCCTAAAAATGGTGTGGAGAGACATTTGGGGTTTGGCCTCGGCTTCACTGTGTGGAAGTGTGTGAAAGCATCACATTAACAGTAACCGTAGTTACGTATAACAATAACAACTTTATTAAACTTTAAGCGAAATCAGTGAAATAGTTAGGCAGTCACAATAAAATATTATCCTCCAGGAATATGTTCCTTTCCCAATGCAGGGGCAGTGGGATCAGATTATTTACCCTATAAACAGGGGAAAAGAATGAGACAAAAGAATATGCAGCATGTGTCTGTAGACTCACACTCTAAAACATGAGTGAAACAGCATGAATCCTGAAGCGTATCTGTGTATAATTAAATCACACAGAGTCAGTCACAAGAGAAATTCACTGGAGTCTAACAGTTTTTCATTAGATCCTATGATGAAAATGCTAATATGGCTAACTGTGGATAATTTTTTTTTACTACTTATATAACACAATGCAACCCTCCCTCCTCCCACCCACATCTAAATCTATCTGTCTTTTCTATGAGTTTACATTAGTGCTGCATTCTGAAGCCAGGAAATTGGTCCCCAATACGGTACCCAGAACAACATCCACAAGTGCAGCACATGGATTCACATTAATATAAAACAAGTCAGCCAATCAGAACAGAGCTCATTTGCACAAAACAACATATATAAAGACACTGTAACATAAACAGCCTGGGGCAAGTGTGCTTTAAGAAAACAAGACAAAATATAGACCAATATCTCTAAACGGTTTTTGTCCTCTGTGTTTTGTCTCAGGATGCTCAACAGCAGCGGCAGCCAATCAGGGCTGTCGAAACCCAACACAGGCCTATCAGGGCTGCATGAGCTCCATCATCATCAACAGCCAGCCAATTGACTTGTACCATGTGCAGCAAGGACTTGTGGGTAACTACAGCGAGCTCCAGATTGACATCTGCGGCATCCGGGACAGGTAGCGTCACTTTGATATGCTAATTAGGTAGTTCCTTTGACATGCTAATTAGACAGGGGATTTCAATTAGGAGGATTATATTCTAAATGAGTGATGAAGGCTAAACAAAGTGTCAGAACAGCACAGTGTCCCGGGAAAAGAAAGGTGGGAATTGGGAGATGGATTCCGCTCTGTTTTACTTTCCCTCCAAGCTTTGACACATGGAAATTCTCCCCCATTTTTCACTAAGCACCTTTTTACAGATGATAAACAAGGCCCTAAACGCCTAAACTTTATTCCACTGGAGTGTTTTCTGAGACAGAGGAGTGTTTTCTGAATGATGGCTGTAACCTTTCCCTCTTTCTGCAGGGTGATTGAAAGAGGAAAGTAGAATTAGTGATAATTAGCGAGAGGGAGAGCAGCAATTAGAGCCATTGTTCAGAGAAATAGCACCTACGCAAGTGGCACTTAACGAGTGTGTGTTTGTGTGTGTGTGTGTGTGTGTGTGTGTGTGTGTGTGTGTGTGTGTGTGTGTGTGTGTGTGTGTGTGTGTTTGTACAAGGCATACATCACATTGTGGGGACCAATACCTCTTTTGGGTATGGTCCCCACAGTCTAAATCAGTGCAGTAAAAGATTAGCTTAATTCAGGCTTAGGGTTAGATGTAGCACTGGGCTAAAAGCTAGTGTTGAGGCTAGAGTTAGTGTTAGGATAAGGATTTAGGTTGGAATTAGGGTTAGAATTGATATTATTGTTAAGATTAGAGTGTAGGTTTTAGGGTTAGAGTGTTGGGGTAAATATATGCAAAGACAGTCAAGGTTTAGCGGGTTATGAAGCCCCCAGCTTTGGGTTTTTTAGTCATAGAACTGTGTTCTCTGGAGTAATGTAAGTCCATCTAAATAATTATCCAACATCTGTAAAGCTTCTGAATGCCATCAGATCGTCACAGAATAGTTCCAGCATCCAATGAAGGATTTATGGATAGTTGGCCTCTTAAAGTAGCCAGTTTGTATTGATTGGTTTTGTGATGTCGCAGTAACATGTGCACTGATCTGTCTATTTTATCTAGAGTAGTACTGGGGTTAGTGTTAGACTTAGATCTGGTGCAAGGGTTAGGGTTAGCATTGAGGTAAGTCCTTTTGGGTAAAATGAATGTACATCTCCACAAAATGAATTGACATCAATGTAAAGATTGCAATGTGCATGAATGTTTATCTTTGGGATACACAGAGCTGAGCAGATTTGAACAGAATGATTCACTTTGGTAAAATTATTGTTGAATTTCTGAATTGAAGATATAAAGCAAGTATAAATAACGACCAGAATATGAGTTATGGAACTATTTTATGTTTTCTTTGCATTTCCACCAATGCAAAGAGAGAGAGAGCAGGAGAGAGATGGAGACTGCATTTCTTCTCTCACTCTGATCTCTGGCTGGTGCTTAGTCTGTTCTTCACTCAGCTAATGCTCCTCTTTGGCATCAGTGGCTGTGTGGTAAATAGCTGCTGGTTTGGGCCGTGATTAGTCCCTGAATCACACAGGCTTTTATAGAAAGAGAAAGAGAGAAAATATAGATGGAGTGTGTGTTTGTACAAGATGAATATTATAATATACAACAGCATAACCTTAACCCTCACCCACACCCTTAACCCAAGCCTTACACTCACCCACCTATAGCACTTTTCCAGTGCACGGTACCTACTCAACTGTACTCTACTTAGCTCTATTCACTTCCAACTAAATGTAGTCAGTAAATCACAAATGACTGTTTCAAATGGTAACAGTGGGCTTTGAAAACACAACAGCAGCAGCTGTAATGTTAAGCTTTATTTACTCCTTGTGTATTTGCATGTTGCTTATGTGTTTTGGAGCTTAACACAACTCCATAAATGAGCTCAGATGGATCACTAGATTTTTTCCTTCCTTGTTGCACTATCGATCTCTTGCTGGATTGTTTTGTCAGCCGCCAATCCTAAAATGCCACAGCTTAAATTTACAAGCTGCTGTTGTGTGTCGGATAAAAACGAATGTGATCAGTACTGTGACATGGAGATGTTAAAACGATTGCTAAATTGTGCTGGATGTCTGTCTTTCATTACATACAGTAATGTTTCTCTCTGGCCAATCAGCACAATGCAAGGTTTACACATCACTGATTAGTTCCTACTTAGCTTGCTTGGAACCATGAGTGAGCCTGTACTAAACAATCTCCCCGGTTCCAAGTACTAAATTTGCTTAATATAAAAGTAACACACCTAAACCCAACCCAAACCCTAAACCTAACTTTAAACTAATCATTAGTGTGAAGTTTAAGGTGAGGATAGAGCTTAGGATTAGGGTTAGGTTAGTGGTACTGATTAAAATAAAGGTATATCCCCGCAAAGTGAATGGAAATGTAAGTCATGTCCCCAGAATACATGTAAACAAAATTGTGTGTTTAGCTTACAGAATGTGGGGAAGCTGTTATTTATTTTTTTTATGTTTTTTATTATTATTATTTTAGGATGTGTACATAGAGCTGAAGGTCAACTGTGACTTCTTAGAACAGTGTTTAAAATTCCACCTCCACTGACCACATGGATGGACTAGAGAATTCTGAGAGAGAGAGGACTCTGAGAGAGAGAGAGAGAGAGAGAGAGAGAGAGAGAGAGAGAGAGAATGAATGTGACATAAATGTGTCACAAACCCTGAATCTTAAACCAATCACATGACCCGACTCTAAGTCTAACAGCTTCTACGTTTCTGGGAAGTGTTGACATTAGGTATCGAAACATTGCTGGAAGGATTTGATGGAATTCAGCTCTAAATCATTAGTGATGATTGGACAATTAGTACTGGATCTTAAATTATCCCAAAGGTATTGAATTGTACTCTTTATACCCCACTAACCATCACACAGCATTGGGTTTGGTGACCTTAGGCTCCAAAGTGTCCTTTTGCTTGCACAGCTGATGAAGAAACTTTCATCCTCAGCATCCAGTTTCACAAGGAACTGTGTGTGTGTGTATGTGTGTGTGTGTGTGTGTGTGTGTGTGTGTGTGTGTACATAAATATATAAATATATATATAGCTGATATAATAAATTGATGTTTGGATCGTGTGTGGAACTCTAGACACTCTGATCCTGCTTAGATTATCGTCTTCATGGAAATGTTAGCCACCAACATCAAAGGCCCATTGATTTAAGGTGGACTTCCTCTGGTGTGTACATTATTGATGAAGAGCTAGCGTAGCATAGCCTGGCCTAGCCCAGCGTCCCCCATCCTGCCCACCAGGTGGGCTGCGGCTTTGTGGGCTCAATCGATTCCAGGTTGGCAAACAGCCAGAGGACGGGGACAGACACACACAAACACGCACGCTTTTTTCTCTCTTTTTTTTCTTTTTTTTAATTGTGGAGACTTAACTGAGTCTTCTATTGAAGGCGACATTCATGATTAAAAAAAAAAAAAAAAAAGAACGGTGAGGATGTTTCCTCGCCATTTGCTGCTCTCCAGACTGTTTGTGTGCTTCAAACTAGTCTAATGTCTTTACAAAGCCCCAGTGTTAATAAATAAAAAAAAAACAAAATCCAGTTTCAGTCCGGTATACTAGGATTGATCTCTCTATATTCACTGCAGAGAAAAGACATCTGAAGTTGTTTAGACAATAGAGAGATCGCCAAGTGTTAAAAGCAAGAACCAAGATGAGGATATTGCTGTATTCCTCCTCCATAAGTGGATAACATTGACTTATTTTTGCTGTTTCAGATTACTTAAGGTGGCGTAACAAGTTACTGTCTCCATATATGCTAACTGATTGAAAGTAATCAGTGTGAACATGCTACAAAACTAAACAATTCGAGGTACAAATAAGTTTCTGTGGTAATTCCAACAATGAATAAAAACCTACAGAAAAGTTCAACTTCAGCCGCATAAATAACAGTCGCTTTTATCCTCAAACCGATCATTCCACCTTAAAAGCGTTTTCCCACAGTTGTAGGTGTTCCCTTTAATTTTAAATAGATATTACTGGCCTACATCCTAGCCCTTTTTACCTTAACACAACACTATGTAAAATTGTATGTAATATGTAATACAAGCAAGTATTGGTTTATATATATTATTAATAAATTCTTGCTGTATACCCCCCTCCCCCCTAACACACACACACACACACACACACACATTCCCCAGGAGTCAGCTCATTTAAAGATTCCACTGTCTTAAAACGATAGCTCAGCAATAAATCATATTTACGCCAGACCATAATCCAACATCCAAGGCATACTTTCGTCTAAAGCTCCTTTACCCTTGGATTTGGACCAAGGCTCTGTAGCATGTGCTGAAAAAACAAATCAGATCTAGAGAGGCTCCACTTACAAGTCTTATCTGCTGCTAACATCTTGGTGGCTGATACCGCAGGACCTTCAGTGGTTATCTATGCACTGATGGGCCAGAACTGTTTCACAGCAGAGAGGGGGCTACCCAATATTAGGCAGTAGGGCTGTGCCATATCATATTTTTCATGATAAGATCAATTGTATTTTTTTAAACAATACAAAAAAAACATGCTATATGGTGATAATACCGATAATTTATTATCATATGTTCATTAAGTGGGACATTTAGACAAAGGAGCAAGTATGGTGTGTGTGGAAAGACAAAAATAGGCAATGTGTGCTTTAACCGAAGCAAACAGAGTACAGAGTTAACCCTTTTTCCACCAACGGAATCAGATAAGTTAGTTCCCAAGTGGAACAATGATGCCCTCTGTGGGTGTGTCCAGATAAAGACACCCCAGAAAGAACTCAGAGCCTCAAATAAAGCATTATCCCACAGTGGCATGCAGGAAAATGCTATGTTCTCTGTGTTCGGCGTGACTTGAGGCGCTTTGGTTCATTTCCTCTGGTGTTCTCACTATTCACAAGTTATCATTTACACTCGTGTATCAGAACCCGCTGTTAAGGGTGGATAAATCATGACTCTGTCCATTTATCTCTGGCTCCGGTGATGAATTCATCCACAGCGACACATGGAACCGAGCAACCCTGCAATGCACCCCACTGATATCGCATCCTTGGTTCCTAGCAAAAAAGGAGGAAATGCCAGCCGGTTCACTGGAGAGCACCAAGGTTCCAATGACCTTGAATGGAACCAGTTATTTTGGTGGAAAAGGGCTTTGTATAACCATTTACGTTTACTGTATATATGCATGCACTAAATATTCTGCACTTTAGTTCTGAGGTAAATTTATTTGTTATATTATTTATTGTATACAAAATCTGAATCTTGTTACATTACTGTTGTTTACAAAACAACCAAATGTTTGCAGGTTTTTTCCACTGAATATTTTTAACATTTATATTTATACTAAAATAAAACTTTAACATTTATTTTGTTGCAACTATATGTTCTTAAAATTAATGAAACACTTTCCAGTGTCCTGTCATATCACCAAGAATATGAATATCGTAAAAATACAGTGAAATGTCATGATATTATTTTAGAGCAATATTTCCTACCCCAATTGGGCAGGTGGTTTTAATATTGTGTGTGATTTGTGTATATTTCTGGTGGAGCTGTAACAGTCTGTGCAACTGGCAATGAGGACATTGGGGAGAAGGATTGTATACGATGTAGAACTCTACCCATTCACACTCATGTTTGTGTGCAAAGGCGAGTGCTCTCCATGGTGCTGACTCCGAATAGTCAACACATGTATTTCCAGTCGAAGCATCCATGAAGTACATATTACTAAAATTACATCATTAGGAAAATGTGAAAACACTATATGGCCAAATGTTTTTGGACACCTGTTCATCCATCATAACATTTGTAAGCTTTCATTATAGAACGGTGTAAAATAAAACAACACAATATAAGTCCTGGAGATGGAAATCTACAATTATAAAAAAATAAGGTAAATTTATGTTCCCTAAGTAAAGGTACTGAATATGAGGGTGCCATCACAGTGACAGCAAAAGGTAGCACAACAGTGACAGTTTTTCTGACAGTGTAGCCTAAGCTTTGTCCTCACATTGTGCATAGTGGTGTGTGGGTTGATGTGCAGGTTCTCTAGAGCTTCCTGTTATATGTGTTTTTCAAGAATGTGTACTCACGGGATTGGCTTCTGCTATAATTTATTTTCCAGTCTGTTATTTACAGAGGAACTTGCTGAAAATGAAAACAGTGGATTATGGCTTTAAAAGAAACAATAACTGCTTCATGTTCTGACATGTGTCTCTCCATTGACACCCTTCCAGAGTTAGCACAGCCAGCGCTGCTCCTCACAGTGATTAGTGTTTAATGACCTGCAGGAATCTAGCATTAAATCAGCCACAACATGTCACCATGAATGTAACTGGATTTGTGAGACTGATGTGATCTGGTAATCACATCTGACTCACTGCTCTGGAGCTGCGTGATGGGTTCTGACTTCTTGCAGCATAAGCACATTTACTTCATTTAGTTAGCTCTGCCACTTTAGTTACATGATTGGGTTAGATATGCACTGCCTGGCCACTTTATTGGAAATACTTGCCTTGAGACTGGAAGCACCTGGTCTGTGTTTCTAATAAAATGGTCCTTGAGTGGAAGTAGAAGCGGGTTGTTTCTAATAAAGTGGCCAGTGTGAGGAAGTAGAAGTGGTGTTTTTAATGATGTTTCTGTGCTGTTCTGTCCCTGACAGTGTTTTTTTTTTGTCTGTTTGTTTTTTTTTTTTTTTTTTCCTGAATCTGTCGTCTGCAGGTGTTCTCCCAATTACTGTGAACATGATGGTGAATGCTCTCAAACTTGGAACAGTTTCCATTGCGACTGCTCTGGAACTGGATACACTGGAGCAACCTGCCATAACTGTGAGTAAATAACACACAAACAACTTCAGAAATGTTTTTCCTACACATCTGGAGAACCTGTAATCCAGTGTCTCACTGCTAGCATTGTGCTGAAACAGTCATGCAGTCTTACTTTGTGACTTCTGCTATGACACAAACTGCTGGGTGCTTTACATATATACTGTGTCTAAATATTTATAGACCCCTGTTATAATGAGTCAATTCAACATTAAGGTGCTGTATAGTCTCTATAGAAACATGTGAAACATAATGGGACACTGGGTAAGCAACACACAAGACTAAAATCACCAAAAACTGTGTCACAAGTTCATTAAAAAGTCTCCAATCCTTGTGTACTGATGCAGTGCATTTGTGTAATGTAAACTAATAAAATTTTAATTCCACAAACTGGCCACTTTATTAGAAATGCACCCTCTTCTTCCACTTACTGGACACTTTATTAGAAACACCTTGGTCCTGTCTACCTCCACTCATTGGCCAATGGAAATGAGGTGTTTCTGATAAAGTGGCCAGGGTCTGTATGAATTCACAACATCCAGAATTGCGATTTTGTGCTACAACCCAAATTCCAATGAAGGATGTTGTGTAAAACAGAAATAAAAACAGAATGCGATGATTTGCAAATCCTTTTGAATACACCACAAAGACAAGATATTTAATGCTAAAATGACTAAACTTTCTTGTTTTTTTTTTTGTTTTGTTTTGTTTTTTGCAAATATTCATTCATTTTGAATTTGATGCCTGCAACATGTTCCAAAATAGTTGGGACGGGGCAACAAAAGACTGGGAAAGTTAAGAAACACTCAAAAAACACCTGTTTGGAACATTCTACAGGTGAACAGGTTAATTGGAGACAGGTGAGTGTCATGATTGGGTATAAAGAGAACATCCCCAAAGGGCTCAGTTGTTCACAAGCAGGGATGGGGCAAGGTTCACTACTTTGTAAACAACTGCATGAGCAAATCGTCCAACAATTTAAGAACAGTGTTTCTCAACGTACAATTGCAAGGAATTTAGGTATTTCATCATCTACAGACCATAATACCATCAAAAGTTTCCGAGAATCTGGAGAAATCTCTGCAACTAAGAGGCAAGGCTGAAAACCAACATTGAATGCCCATGACCTTGTGGCGGCACTGCATTAAAAACCAACATCATCCTGTAACAGATATTAGGAACACTTCAGAAAACCATTGTTAGTGAATACAGTTTGTTGCTTCATCTACAAGTGCAAATTAAAGAATGTGGGTACTAGACTGACCTGCCTGCAGTTCAGACCTGTCTTCCATTGAAAATGTGGGGCGCATTATGAAGCGCAAAATACGACAACAGAGACCCCTGACTGTTGAGCAACTGAAGTTGAACATCAAGCAAGAATGGGAAATAAATCCATCTACAAAACTTCAACAATTAGTGTCCTCAGTTCCCAAATGCTTACTAAGTGTTGTTAAAAGAAAAGGTGATGTAACACAGTGGTAAACATGCCCCTGCCCGAATTCTTTTGGAATGTGTTGCAGGCCTACAATTCAAAATGACTGAATATTTGCAAAATATCAATAAAGTTTATCCATTTGAGCATTAAATATCTTGTCTTTGTAGTGTGTTCAATGGAATATAGATTGAAAAGGATTTGCAAATCATTGTATTCTGTTTTTATTTCTGTCTTACGCAACATCCCGACTTAATTGGAATTGGGGTTGTAGCTTTCCAGTTTTATTTATAATTTATTTATTTTGTTTGGTTATTTTATTCCATTTAGCCATCTTCGAAGCATCTTGTGAGGCTCACCGTCTCACAGGAAGCGCCTCCGGATTTTTCTCCATCGATCCGGATGGCAGCGGACCACTCAAGCCCACCATTGTGTACTGCAACATGACCGGTGAGACTCTGTCAACAAACCCAGATCAGCAAGCTTTAGGACCCAGGGGAGTCATGGGTCAGGGCTGTGTTTGTAGACGTCTGTGAAGAGGATAAAATCCATCTGGCCTTCTGTTAGTGTTTGGGTTGGGTTGGTTTGTTTGTTTGTTTTTTGTTTACACTCTTAGAACAATCAAAAATCTCATTTACACAGTTTCCCTCCTGATCAGCCGAGTCATGCCTGGTGTCTGAAACTTGCTTCTTTTCATTTCTTGTCCTTCAGCACTTCAAAACAGTAGCAGCTGCCTTGAAACTGTTTTACAGAGTAGTGTAGCATAATGCTAATTGCAGGGGACATAAGCCTCCATTATATTTTAATTCTTTGATAAAATAAAGATGGCAAGTACTATTATTATTAATGTAGTACAATTTAGAGGGCCATAAAACAATTATTAAATGCTACTACTTTGCTGCAACTTATGAAATTAATCAATTATTTTGAATATCTCATGTTTATGTCTTTGTTAGAGGATAAGGTATGGATGGTGGTGGGTCATAACAGCTCTGTGGCAGTGAGTGTTAAAGGCTCATCTCTGCAGAAACCTCATGTAATGAAGCTGAACTACAGTGCCACCTTGCAGCAGCTCAGCACACTGCTGCAACGCGCTCAGCACTGCCATCAACAGGTGCTCTACCGCTGCAGGAAGTCCCGCCTCTTTAACACCTGGGGTCAGTCACTATGGATATTAAGTGTTCTCATCGACATTTACACGTTTTTTTGCTCTCAATATATTATTATCGTTACACTTATATAGCGCCTTTCTAGACACCCAAGGACGCTTTACAATCCACACTGCTCAGAACATTCAATCCACACACTGGCGAAAAGCGGCAGCCAAACGCGCACAGCGTACTCTCAACCAGGAACGACCGTCCACCTGGAGGACTGCATCGGGCACTAGGATTTCACCCAGGACAGAGTGCCAATTCATATCTGGGCTCACACACATTCACTCACACATACACATTCATTCACTCACACACCAGGACAGTTATTAGACAGAAGCCAATTCACCTACCCTCCATGTTTTTGGACTGTGGGAGGAAACCGGAGACCCCGGAGGAAACCCACGCAGACACGGGGAGAACATGGAAACTCCACCCAGATGGGACTTGAACCCAAGATCCCAGCGCTGGGAGGCAGTATATATCAATAGTCACTAATAAATTGCAATTATACATTAACAATGCACCTAATAACAATATAACTACTGATGTCTACATATTATAGTTGCGCAGCTTATTTAAATAAGTCAGTATTAGGTCAGGGCGGCACGGTGGCGCAGCAGGTAGTGTCGCAGTCACACAGCTCCAGGGGCCTGGAGGTTGTGGGTTCGATTCCCGCTCCGGGTGACTGTCTGTGAGGAGAATGTGTGTTCTCCGCGTGGGTTTCCTCCGGGTGCTCCGGTTTCCTCCCACAGTCCAAAAACACACGTCGCAGGTGGACCCCCCGCGACCCTAAATTGGATAGGCGGTTACAGATAATGGATGTGTATTAGGTCAGGTGTAAATAAATGTGTAAATACATTTGTGAATATCATATCAATACACATGTTATTAAGGTAACTATGTAGGTAGATATGTAATTAAGTAGTTACACTTCATCTTATTTAGTGTGTCATTTTTTTTAATCATATTTAAATTTATACACAAATTCTGGTAGTTTTTTTTTTTTGACATTTAGCTGTGGTCAGTGTTGGCACTCGGATTCCAAGTCTCTTTTTTTATACAAATTAATTTAACACACTTATTATAGATGACCGATTTCATTGGACAGTATTCTATAACTGCCAAAATTCCCGTTTGATTAGGAGCAATTAAATGGAGTCTCATGACACAGAATGACATACTGTCAAACAGTACACAACCAGCCAAATAGATGAGACATCCTAATCAGCCAATCAGGTGAAGCCATTTGACCCTGTGTAACGGAGCTCTTGTCAATTATCTTTATTTGGTAAAGTTAGATTTTTTTTTCAGGATATATATATATATATATATATATATATATATATATATATATATATATATATATATATATATATATTATTTGATTAGTTTAGCCTACAAGTTGTACTTTGACATCATAACTAGGAAATCCTTCAACCTACATGGCCCACATTTAACAATTAACAGGACTTCATCTGTCCAAACACACTATGTACTACATATGTGTGATAATACAGTCATTAGGGACACTTACGAGAATCTAGGACCCTACATTCTAGACTTTTTTTAGATTCATCCAAAACTAGAAACTGATCCATCTTTAACAATTCTCTCAGTCTGTACAAGGCCGATAGATAGAAAAGAGTCTTTTCAGCACCAGAAATCAGAGCAAGCACCAATTTAGTCAGCATAGCAACAAAAATAAAGGAGTTCTGGTGGAAAAGTGAGGGTTTGTCCTGTCAATAAGTTGAACTAAAGCTGAGAGCTAATGAGCAAATGTGCAGTAATTGCTTCACACTTGAGCACTGACCAGTGTTTTCTTCTGGAGGCTGGCAGAGAACACTACACTAACCACTAACAAACCGAACGCTCCTGGCTGGCTTTACACAATGAACAGTTATGATACTTTTTGCCTGTTTGACATATAATATCTGTGAGGGTTGTGGGGTGCTGTTACACTGCGTCAGAAGACTGCAACAGTTACTCAAACAAGTTGTTAATTGGTATGGTATGGTTTGGTATAATGCTATATTCTGAAATGATCAAACATTATCAATTTGTCACACTGCAGTTTAATTAAAAATTATTGTAAATCATTTTGTAAAATCCTAAACAGTGTGTATTTTCTGTGATTCTGGGTCAATTCTGTTGAAGTTGTATTGAACTGACAAAAGCACTAAGAAAAGATTACCAGGGTTTGCTGACTGACTTTTCTTTTCTTCTTTTAACTACACTGCTTCTGTTTGTCTACTTCCTTTCAGATGGGACGCCATTGTCCTGGTGGCTGGATAGAGGGGGAGAGAGGAGGACGTACTGGGGTGGTTTTCTGCCTGGAGTCCAGCAGTGTTCCTGCAGTTTGGCAGAAAACTGCATCGATATGAACTACTTCTGCAACTGTGATGCAGACAGAAACTCATGGTAAAAACTCTGGATCTTTTTGACCTACCTACTAGTTTCTTTAACCCTTCAGGGCCCAGTTTCCAAATAACACTGTAAAACGGTGTTTGGAAAATAAAGACATCTGGGTATCAGTTCAGTTCAATCCAGTTCATGTATAAAGCAAGTTTAAGAGCCAAACATAACCAAAGACAAAATGAATGACGAAATCGAAATCAAGAAAACAATAAATATAGAATAAAAGGTGAAATGAAAAGAATAATAAAAAGAATAAATAAAATTAAGATTCAGAACAAAGCTAATATACATTTAACACTAATAGTGTTGATTTAACACTATTTGCCAGAGTTGCTGTAAAGGAATTTATTTAAGGAATTTAGAATGACAGAAATAGTATAAAGTGGTGCAGTTTGATCACAAGATTAAGTGCCATTATAAGCCAGGGGAAAATGATCTTAATGCATGCTTTAGGGGTTGTTAGATGCTTGGGGTCTAATTACATGAGGGAATGAGTTCCACAGTTCTTTGACTTGAACCCTATATGTGACGAGGAGCCAATATAAGGAGAGTAGACCTGGAATTCAAAACACTGTAATTCATAAAAAAACATAACTTCATACTGAATGATAAAAAAAAACTTGACAAATCACATTTACAGTGGAATTGTGGAAAGTGAAGTGCATTATGTATCGCATTAATTTGCCTTGCTGCCCCTACTCCCCCACTCCATTATACATTAATAATCCCATTAATAAATATTGTTAGCGACCTTCTGGTGGTAAAATGTCTGATTGCTGTTTTTAAACAAAATATGCTTTGTGACTTTTCTGCAGGGAGAATGACACTGGACTCTTGTCCTATAAGGATCACCTTCCTGTTACAGAGATTGTTATCGGAGACACGAACCGGACGAATTCAGAAGCTGTTTACAGAGTGGGCTCTTTGCAGTGCTACGGGGACAGTAAGAGAACATTTTCCTCCCTCGTTTGTTTATTTATCACAATTTTTAAAGCCTACAAAGCCTTAAATGACATCTCTATCATTAATGAGCTGTAAAAATGTTTCCCCAGGCTTTTTTCTGTGTCTGTCTTCAGAGTCGTTAATTAGCATCTGATGTCCAGATGCCGCAGATGTAAATGCTAACTATTGGACGCCTGCTTTTAAAATGCAACTCATGTTTTTGTCAGAGTTGTTTGTATTTATTTTTTTCTTCCCTCCGGCGAGGACTCAGTGACCTGGAATCCTTTTAAAAACTCCTAAAATACAAAGCAATTAAGTTGTTGATATAGCGTGCTTTGAAGAAGCTGCACATGAGCTTAAGCTCACAATGCCCAATGCCAAAAGAGTAACAGAGGGGTATAAATTCCAGTTTTCCAATGGCTACCCAATGGCTTTTCATTTCCTCCATTCATAGGGTCATTGGAAAAGTGCAAATCATGCTGCTTCGACACTATAGCTCCATCTAGTGGTTGGAAGCTCCATCAAGAATTTTAACTAATAATGTACTCCTTCATATAGGATTTCTGTGGAATTCAGCTTCGTTCTATCAGGAGTCGTCCTACCTTCATTTCCCAACTCTCCAGGCGGAGCTGAGTGTGGACATTTCATTCTACTTCAAAACCACAGCGCCCTCTGGAGTCTTCCTGGAGAACCTTGGGGTTAAGGACTACATTCGGGTGGAGCTTAGCGGTGAGTTAATATATATACAATGCAAAACATGATCTCTTTTTAGGTGAAGACATGCTAAATTTAGTCAGTGTACCTTATACTGTTTCTTATGGGATTGTTAGATGATAATTTAGCTTAATTTACTAAATTTATTTGGCAGAAAAGTTGGGAAATTTCGTAAAAATGTAAAAAGAAAAAATCTGTGATTTGATAATTCTCTTGTAGCTTTATTTAGCTGATAAAATCACATAAAATAATTTGATTACAACTTGATTGCATTTTTAGAGCTTCAAGCAGGCGAAACACTCAGAAACAATTCAGACAGAGGTGTGTTTACCACTGTGTTACACCACCTTTCCTTTTAGTTACACTGAGTAATAATTTGGGAACTGGGGATACCCATTGTTAACAATTTTCCAGTCTAATTTTTGCCCCTTCTGTCTCAATACAAAAGTCTGTGGTCACTGTTGCCTGATTCTCTACTTCATGATGATTCATAGGAGTCGGATCCTGACTGTAGACAGGCCGGTCAAGCACACACTCTATGTGTCTATGAAGACATGTTGTTGTAGTACATACAGAATGAGGCCTGGCTTTTTCTTCTTCAAAAAACATGGACTTCCCAGGAGATGTCATCTTGATAGCAGCATATGTCTCACTAAAGAGACAGTGTTTGCCTCCACATCAGTAGAAACTTCACACATATGCAAGACACCCATGCTGTGTGATGCACTTCGTATAACATGAGAGATGTTTGCTTTTGCACATATCACTGATAAACTTCAGGATGGTCCTGTTCATCATCAACATGGATAACACAATGTTCGTTTTTCATGAACACAAACTGACAAGGACTCCTCTGACCACAGCATAGCTTTCAACTGCCTTTGGAGCATCTGAGATGCTCTTGAGCCCAGAAAAAACTCATTAGCATTTCCACAAATGGTTTTCCATTTCCATGTAGGTTTTTCTCCTTGTGTGTTTAGTGTTTCACTTGCATTTCTTGATGTAGCAGTGGACTGTGGCAGGTGACATGAGTTTTCCAAAGTTTGGCTATATTTAGTATGACACGTTGTCATGGCAAACTGTCTGAAGGTTCAAAGATCATACACACTCGACATTATTACCCTATTCACACAAATAAATTCCTTAAATTATATATTGTAGATTGTGAATTGACATTGATAAATGTTCTTTCTGAACTGTTTGAAAATCATTTCACACAATTTGACACAAAGTAATGAGCCATAGCCTATCTTTGCTTGCAAAATTGGGTTTCCATCTTGTAGGTGGACTGGCTGTGTGAAACTGTGTGAATTTATGTTTGAGTGTGTGATGTCCTGCGATGGACTGCCTCTCTGTCCAGGGTGTGAACCTGCGTTATGCCTAATGATTCCAGGTAGGCTCTGGACCCACCGTGGCCCTGAACATGATGGAGTGGATACAGGAAAATGAAGGAATGAATGAATATGTTGCAGATATATTATGTTTGCAGTGAGTCTTTGGGGGTTTGTAAAAGCTTGCATTAAATGTATTGACAAAATTCAGGTTTTAAGATAGTTTTACTGTTTTAGCTGTGTGCTAATGTATTTTGGTACCATTTTATAGATTACAGTGTGTCCTCCAGTGTAAAAGAAAAACGTCTAAGAGAAAATATTAAACCACTCAAATTTTCTGTGATGATTGATGCTAATTGTGGAGTATAAGATTATTTTATGTCTTAGCTACTAGCCGCATAGCTCCAGTGTAAAACTAAAGAAATGACATTTGTTGATTCCATTACTTAATTCCATTAACATAATTGTTGTTTAATGAGTTTAACAGCTGCATAAATGAGCTGTAAATACAAGAAGAGAGCGACTGTATAGAGACAGAGAGAAATCCCATTTCATTTCAGGTTGAATTTGCCAGAGAACTGAAGCAAAACAATATGAACTGTGTCACCGTCCAATTACTAAGGCACTGTGCTGTGTTATTAACAGCTGTGGCAGGTTCTGGGAACAATAGCTCTGTCAGAGAGATGAAATATTGGTGGTGTACGTTGTGGGAGTGTGTACGAGTGAAAAGGATCTGCCAGGTGCGTGCTGGGTTCAAGGATAAAGTGACTTACAAGAAAACACTGGCAAAGTTAATAAGCCTTTATTGTCACTAGGTCACCGAGATATAGTTGGGACATTGTCAATTTGCAGTTGTTGTTTCTGGATATACAGGCAAGTGAGAAATATAGGCTGTGTCCCAATATATATAGAGCTGCCTTATTGCATAAATATTTTTTTCCAAGGCGGGAATACACCCTGGAGGGGGTACCAGTCCTTCACAGGGCAACACACACACTCTCACACACACTCAAACCTACGGACACTTTTCAGTTGCTAATCCACCTACCAACGTGGGTTTTTGGATTTGGACTGTGGGAGGAAACCAGAGCACCTGGAGGAAACCCACGCAGACACAGGGAGAACACACCAAACTCCTCACAGACAGTCACCTGGAGTGGGACTCAAACCCACAACCTCCAGGTCCATATATATATATATATATGCTTGAGGGAGCAAGACTGCAGTCTCTATAGGCTGTGTTCCAATGCCTAATATCCAGACATGCTCCCTGCTGCCTGCAGGGGTGCCTGTGTAGGTCGCATATTTTACCAAAATCAAACTGCTTAGAATCACTCTAGTATAATACATACAAAACTTCTTTTAGGTTTAACATTAAATATATGGGGTTGAGTAACAATGGATCTGTTTCATGGTAAAGAGGAAAGTCAGCTGTAACATCTGTAACGGAATGGAATATTATGTACGTACTACCCATTATTGTGACTCCTCCACAGGCCCAGCGGTAGTGACGTTCACCTTCGAGGTGGGGAATGGCCCAGTGATCCTGACAGTGAAATCCCACATTCCTCTGAATGATAAACAGTGGCACTACATCCGGGCTGAGAGGAATGTGAAGGAAGCCTCGCTGCAGGTGGACCAACTGCCGCTTCGCTTCCTCGATGCACCACCTGACGGATTCAGTCGACTTCAGCTCAACAGCCAACTTTTCATTGGTAGTATATGCCCACTTCTTCATAGGCCACTCCCTCTTACCTCTGCATGTTTTATTGCAGAGTGTCATCACTAGGCTACACGCACGTCTTCAAAGTCCATGCCCACTTATCCCTCTGTGTGTATAGCAATAGACCAGTAATACTAATAAGTGATCTGCAGGCTATCAGTATAGGTCGCAACTTTTTACCTCTGTGTGCTTTGTGAAAAAACAGTAATATATATATATATATATATATATATATATATATATATATATATATATATATATATATATATATATATATATATATATATATATATTGGTTATCAGTAGGCCATGCCTATTTAACACTGTGCAGTTTTGTAAGAGACTTGTAATAATCATCAATAGGACATGCCCACTTCTTAATAGGCTACACCTTACCTCAGTGTGGTTTATGACAGAACAGTAATACATACCTGCTTTCAATAAAACTTTTTAATTGTGGCACATTAGTATATGGGAGGGGGAAACTTGGGAGGTGGATGGTGACCACGGTGGCCATTTTGAAGTCTGCCATTTTGGAGCCAACTTTTGTTTATTCAATGGGAAGAGGGTCATGTGACACATCAAACTTATTGGGAATTTCACAAAAAAAAAACAACCAGGACCTGAAACTACAGATACTGGAAGCCTGTGGCCACCATGGTCACCACCCATCTTGAAAGGTTTCCCCCCCTCCCATATATGTGCCACATACCGGAAGTTAATGCCACCAACCATTCCCATTTTATTAAGGTGTATCCATATAAATGGCCCACCCTGTACTAATACCTATCACTTTTCAGTGGGCCACATCTTTTAACCTCTGTTTGCTTTACATGATCAATAATACTCATTGTTTATCAGTGGGCCACGCCCACTTCTTCATAGGCCACACCTTCTTACCTCTGCGTGTTTTATGATAGACCAGTAACTGAAATCAAGTTGAATGTGAATAATTCTGAGTGGGTCCCCCCACCACTTTCCTCTCAGGGGGGACGGCCTCCAGGCAGAGGGGGTTTCTGGGTTGCATAAGGGCACTGAATGTAAACGGGATGACCCTTGACCTGGAGGAGCGAGCGAAGATGACCCCAGGGGTCAGTTCTGGTTGTCCAGGTCACTGCAGTGGTCAGAATCAACTATGTCACAACCGAGGACGCTGTGTGGAGAAGAGCAGTGGATACGTCTGCGACTGCACACACTCTGCCTATGGCGGTCCTCACTGCCAGAAAGGTATTTTATTAAAGTAATACTTCATCTAGAGTCACTATGTTGGACTGTTGCTATAAGGATTTGATGGCAGCCAATGAATGAAATATTATATATATATATATATATATATATATATATATTAGGCACAGCTGTTAGATGATTACTGAATTCAATGAGCGCCACTTCATAGAATATATTGTATTGAGGCAATTTACCTTATTCATGTATATTACAGAGTACTTATATGTCAATAAAATTTTACCAATTAATGTGATAAATATTACCAATTAATGTGATACTACACTCTAAGAAAGATAGCTGGTGGGTTCTATATTCAAGTAAAAGGAGCAATTCTTGCAACTCTCCTTATTATTGATGTTTATAAAACGTGGATTTGAAAAATCCATGATATGAGCATTTAATGAAAGTTTACAAAGCAGGATTGATCAAAGCAGACACAGAGAGAGTAGATAATGACTATTTTACACTCCACCCACCCCTCCCTCTCTTTCATTTGCTCCATAGCTTTCTCTCTCACTCTCCCTCTCTCTCCCTTTGTCTATTTGTCTATTGCTTACTCACTCATTTCATCTGTCCATTTATTACTCTCTCTCTCTCTCTCTCTCTCTCTCTCTCTCTCTCTCTCTCTCTCTCTCTCTCTCTTTCTCTCTCTCTCCCATCTCACACCTTTCTTCTTCTTCCATTTCTCACCTGCCTCCCCATTGCTACTTTCCTTACACACACGCTCTTCCTCTTTCTCTTTCCATCCATTCATTCCTTATTCTCTCTCTCTCTATCTCTCTCTCTCTCTCTCTCTCTCTCTCTCTCTCTCTCTTTCTCACTCTCTCATTTCTCCATTGCTTACTCTCTCTCTCCCTTTCTCTCTATATATCCCCATTTCTCACCTGTAGCTCCCTCATTCTTTCCATTCTTTTCACACTGTTCTCTTTCTAAATAAGGCTTCTTTTGGTTTAAGTCTGAATCTCCCCCAGAAGGTTGTGACCTCATGGTCTATATAGACTGACTCTCTCTCTCTCTCTCTTTCTCTCTCTCTCTCTCTCTCTTTCTCTGTGTGTGTGTGTGTGTGTGTATTTTATTAGATTTGTGTATTATGGGATGTGTCAGGACTCTATGCCACTCAGCCTGTTTAATCAGACACTCCTATTCTTTATTGGGCTCTTGAGACCTGTGCTCTCTTTTTTCCTGTAATGAGTGACTGAAGCTGGTGATATGCCAAAGTGTCAGGCTTATGTCTGCCATAATTTAGCATCTGTTTAAATGGTCCATACTTGGTAAAACCAAAATGTCCCTGCTTTTTGAAAGCACTGTATGCCAACATTTTCAGTGTTTTCAATAGCATTTACTCTCCAGTCAATATGAAGCTAATTTTGAGCCCATCATTTCTGTGATACCACAGAAAAAAAAAAAAAAAAAAAAAAAAACTTTACTTGTCATTGACATGTCTTTGATGTGAAGCACAATTCACTCTTTCTAAAATTAACAGATGAAGAAAGTTTCAAAATGGTCAGTGGAATAGACTTTTTAGAAGTGCACCTCAGGACATAAAATGAAATTCATGATAATTGTTGGATTTTAACACATCAATCCTGCTCCATGCATTTATTTTGGACTCACTGCATTTTCCCAGTGAATATTTTTTGGTTTAATGAATGCACTGTATTGAAAAGCAAAAGTTCTGTTTTATCTTTCTCTGTTTACATTTAAAACAAAATTCTGCTTTGTGTTTTAATAATTTCCTTCACTACTTTATTTTCATCTATAAGATATTTCAAATATTTCACAATATGGAAATAAAGAAAGAAACATAGTTAATGGGCATGGTGTGACTCTGCATATCATTGTAGCCTAATCTTGAAAATGGGAGAAGAACAAATAAGGAATGGAATTATTGTGACCATGCAAGGTGCATAACCATTGGCTGTAATGTTTCCATGGAAATTTGTGTACTTTAATCATGGAAATATATGTAGAATAAGCAATGAAACAGGAGAAACATAAATAAGGTGATGAGAGTATTGTGACCATGATGTAGCATAACAGTAGAAATGGATGTAGTGCATTGTGTAATCATAACAATGCGCCCACAAGATCTATGGAAATGGGGGTAGATTAACCATGCAAATGGCCGTAGTCTTACAATGGAATTGGGTGTCATATATAGCAATATGTATGTATTGTAACCATGGAGATGGAAATAGCTCTAGTGCAACCATAGAAATGGGAGCAAAGTAACCATGAAAATGACCCTTGCAATGTGGAAATAGATGTAGTGTAACCATGGAAGTGGCTGTAATATAACCAAATACAAGTGCAGTGAAAATCACTCCAGTATAACCATAGAAATATGCATAGAATAACTATAAAAATAGCTGCCATGTTGCTATGGAAATAAGTGTGATGTAACCATGGAAATGTACGGAAAGTAACTATGGAAGCTAAAATGGAGAAATCATGTAAATAACCATTGAGTAACCATGGAAATTAGTGTAACCATGTAAATCTCTTCAGGATTTTTAATGTAGACCTTCCCTATTTGGAGACTCATCTCCCACTTGTAGATGACTTTCAAATGGCTCAGAAACAGGATGTAGTTTATAGAGATCATGTGCATAATACCTAGGAAGATTGCAATGGAAACCATGACTTAATGGAGAGTAGAGATATTCTCACCTGACTCCACCCTCTTTGCTTGACCTGCAGAAGTTTCCGTGTCATTTGAGAGTGGGACGTCTGTGACCTACACCTTTCAGGAGCCCTTCTCCGTGATGCGAAACAAGAGCAGACAGTCATCCACCATCTTCGCCCAGAGCAGCAAATCCAGAGAAAATGTTGCCTTCAGCTTCCTGACCACAAGAGTTCCATCTATGCTGATGACCGTCACCACTTACCACCAACAGTATATGGCCATCATCCTCGCCCACAATGGTAAACACTACAGACCACCATTTGTTTGATTCCTCCTTTAGTAACTACTTTTAAATGGCTATTTTTATTTTAAAACCGTCCTAAAGTCAGTGATCAGATATTGAGTGATCACAATTTCTATAAAGTGCAGCTGACATGAAATGAAGAATCCAAGTGCATGATAGACCCTGAGAGAACTAAATGTACAGACATTTACTGACAGCAGTTTTGCCAGTATTGTGCTTTTTTTTTTGTTTTTGTTTTTGTTTTGTTTTTTTCCTTTCTTTTTTTTTCTTTTATAATAACAAATAAAGCACATTGCTGTAATCGGAAAATACAATTCATTCACCCATTTTCAGGCTTGTCAACATAAAAGTCCCATTATGGACTTGAGTATTATCAAAGCCATGCTTTCAAAACTGCTAAAAATATTAATGCAAATGAAAATTGAAAAAAAAAATTCAAGTCTTCTATCAATACACTCTTAATATTAAAATGACCTCTTTGTGAAAAAGTAATAAACACCTTTTGAGCAGAGATTCTTTATGGTGACCCACTCTCTGGAACATAAACAGTACTGTAAAAATATATGTGATTTTACAGGGAAACTTTCAGACTTCAGAACTTTGCTGTGGACTGAAAAGCATTATGGATATGTTTGCTGTAATTATATTACCCCCATGGGAACAGCTACTTACAGCTACTTACCGCTAATAGCAAAGGATGCTGGGAGACTATTCAGCAGAAAACACTTGTAGCATGAGGCGTTTGATTTGTGATTGTTTTCTAATTTATTTTTGCTCCAAAAAAGTTAATCACTCGTTCACAAAAAAGGAGATAGAGTCAGTATAATGACTGTTTCATTTAAAAATAATAGTTTATTCTGAGAACACTATTTCCTGTTTTTATTTATTCATTGAAATAGCAGGCCAGGTAGTTGCTAAATAAAGACCAAATACCTGGCTAGCTATGTGTCTGTCTATCTATCTATCTATCTTGGTTCAGATAAGCACAGATACTGATGTTTTGGTTTCCTGCTTGGGCAAAGCAAAGAGCTGATATTATCAGCAGACGTGAGATGCTGTAACTTACTGACCATTAAAAGACATAGGGTATGTAGCTAGTATGTAGCTAGTTTGTTAGCAGGCTACACGTCACTGTAGTATGGTGGTAGCTCTGTGACTGTATGCTATAACATACACAATTAGTTACAGGGCTGCATTTTTATTTATTTATCCATTTTCTTTAACCACTTCTAACAATATACCGACAGAGCACAGGCACAGAATCTAGTGGTGTGAAGTTATTAATATAAATCTATATACATTTATGTACAAAAATTAAGATGAACTCTCATGTTTCCAGCATAATTTATTTAGAGCTGGGTTTCAGTAAGAGTCATAGTGAGGAGTGGAACACTCCTCAGAAAAAAGTGATAGTGACAGAAAAAAGTTGATCAAGTTGAAAATAAATTAGTTGCTGTGTGTGAGAGGGATGTCAGACTTGCCTTGAACTAGTGTGATGTGTTGATTACTGGAAGACAGGCAGTGCATGCATATGTGTGTGTGGGTGTGTGTCGGTGTGTGTGGGTATGTGCGTGTGTGTGTGCCTGTGAGCATGCGAGTGTGTGATTAGAGTGAGCAGAGACGAAGTGGCATGTCTGTGAGTGGTGAACAGAGATGCCGGGTCTAGGGCCTGATTATTCCGAAGAGAAGAAGCTGTCAGGAGCGTGTTAGCCAGAGTCTCTCGTCTCCTCTGTGTGTTGACGGCTTTAGTGAAATCATGGAGATGGGTATAAACTGCAGAAACATTTCTTGTGGCTGATGAAATCACCTTAAATCTAAGCAACATGCTTAAGACTTCTCATAATTGTTATGGCAATTGTCTAAGTGTCACCAGGAAGGAAGATTGATGCTCAAAGAATTCTTAGGCCCAAGGAGAAATCAGAGAAATAAAGACACAGAGTCAAGAATTCTCTCCAATCTCTAGTTTATTTGAATATTTGATCCAGTATATATAGGACCCCAATCACGTACACCCCACTGTCATGTGTCCCTTCTGCCAAGCATCATGTGTACCATTTGGACGTTATTACATCATGTCTCATTGCACAAACCCAGACATTCCCTTAGTTGGCATGTATGCTATGTATGTATCTGTTATCTTCTATTTTACTTCTGTCAGCAAAATTATTGCAGATGGTTAGGTCAAGTTCAAGATGTACTCAGGATGTTCTTCAACTTATTTATTGGACTTCTCTAATGTATCTATATAGGGACCTTACTTCCCTATTCTAATCTCAGAAGTGCAATATTCAGGTCTTTTACACACCCTCCAACAGTTTCTCCTGGGTCATGCCCTGGGTCACAATGTAATAAGCCCTTTAAGGTCACAAGCACAATATGTCCTATATCTCTAATAGTTTGTTAGTAATATTTAATCAAGATTACTTAGTATAATTACTCACAATGTATTGGGTTATCATTATCAACATTACTCATTGGTGTTAGTATGCATTTTCCGATCACAATCATTAGGTTAGGGCTAAGAATATTATCAAATTATTTAAACTATTTCAAAATGTTTTATCTTTTAGGATAATTAAGGAAATGACATTAAAAACCTTTACAAAATAGGTGTATTGTATCTGTGTAAATGGGTGTAATTCACCACAGATGTAATGTAACCATGGAATATGGTGCGATGTAACCATGGAAATGGCATAATACAACCAAAGAAATATGTGTAGTGTTACCATGAACATATGTGTCAGGAGCGAGGGGCGGATTGAGGGAGGCGGACGCACTCGCTAAAACACAGTATATTTAATAAAGGGAGATAACAAAACAAAGAACGAAAACATACAGGGAAACAAGGCAGGCTAAATTAAACAAGGGAAACTAAACAGGGCAAACCGGACTGACAGACTAAAGAGTTCACAAAATAACGATAGGAAAGGAAACTGCGACATGAAACAACGACTAAGAAAACAAACACGGAGAAACTGGAGACAGACGGACAGACCAGGAAACACGACCGACTAGACATAGGATAAATGTGAAATGAGAACTGTGAAATGAACGACAAACAGGACGTGACACAAGAGGGCTTAAATACAGACACAAACGAGACACACCTGGACAGATAACGAGGACGGGCTGACACATGACACGGACGAGGAGGCGGGACGAGGGCGGAGACAAGGATATAAACAAAACATAGTCATGTGCGAATAAAACACATGGCGGGGACAACAGACTGACAGGACGAAGGCGTGACAGATGCCCCCCCCAAGAACGCGCAACTCCCGGGCGCGTACTCCTAAACCTCCCAGGAGCTGGCACTGGAGAGGGCACGGAAAACAAGACAGGACAACAAACCAACGGGTGACAGGACTCAGGACAGGACGGGAACAGACAGGAGCTGGGGACACGACAGGACCGAATATACGAGACGGGACATGGGACATGACAGGAGACTGACAAAGGGGGGCAGCAAGAGACGAGAACGGACTGGACAGGACAGGAGTGGACACATGGGACTTGACAGGGTTTTTGACATTGGACATGACACTGGATGGAAACAGGGACTGGACAGAAGACGGGACAGGTGACAGAACTTGGTGCTGGGACTGGACGGGAGCAGAGACTGGTGACAAGACACTGGACAGGATAGGAACGTTAGACTGGACAGGGGTACGTGACTGGACAGAAGACAGGACAGGTGACATGACGCTAGACTGGAACGGAGACGGGACTGGAGACTGGACAGGGGATTGGAAGGGAAACTGGACCGGAGACAAGACAGGTGACTGGACATTGGACGGATATGGGAACTGGACGTGAGACAAGACAGAGGGTTGAAACGGGGACTGGACAGGACTAACAGGGGACTGGACAGGAGACAAGACAGAGGGTTGAAACAGAGACTGGACCGGAGACGGGACTTGAGACTGGACAGGGATTTGAAACAGAGACTGGACCGGAGACAAGACGGGTGACTGGACATTGGACGGATACGAAGACTGGACATGACTAACAGGGGACTGAACCGGGGGTTGAAACATAGACTGGACAGGGCTGACAGGGGACTGGACATGAGACAAGACAGAGGGTTGAAACGGGGACTGGACAGGACTAACAGGGGACTGGACATGAGACAAGACAGAGGGTTGAAACGGAGACGGGGCTTGAGACTGGACAGGGATTTGAAACAGAGACTGGACAGGGCTGACAGGGGACTGGACATGAGGCAGGACAGGAGACTGGACTGGACTTGGTAGGGGAACAGGGACCAAGACGTTTACGGGGACAGACATGAATACAGTAACAGGTACAGGGACAGAGAAAGGCTGACACGGGTACTGGGACAAGGACAGAGACGGGAACCATGACAGGGACAGACAAGGGAACCAAAATAACAGGGCGGTGCCCAGGACTGGCTAATGTCTGTGTGGCAGTCTGAGGAACCAGCCTGGGCACAGTTCTGGGGATCGGCCCTGAAGTCCTTCGGGCCGACCTACGGACATGGACAGGAGAGGCCGTAGCCACAGTCACGGGGACAGGAGCGGCGGGTGCCGCCATAGTCACGGGGACAGGAGCGGCGGGTGCCGCCATAGTCACGGGGACAGGAGCGGCGGGTGCCGCCATAGTCACGGGGACAGGAGCGGCGGGTGCCACCATAGTCACGGGGACAGGAGCGGCGGGTGCCACCATAGTCACGGGGACAGGAGCGGCGGGTGCCGCCATAGTCACGGGGACAGGAGCGGCGGGTGCCGCCATAGTCACGGGGACAGGAGCGGCGGGTGCCGCCATAGTCACGGGGACTGGAGCGGCGGGTGCCGCCATAGTCACGGGGACTGGAGCGGCGGGTGCCGCCATAGTCACGGGGACTGGAGCGGCGGGTGCCGCCATCACGGGGACTGGAGCGGCGCGTGCCGCCATCACGGGGACTGGAGCGGCGGGTGCCGCCATCACAGGGACTGGAGCGGCGGGTGCCGCCATCACGGGGACTGGAGCGGCGGGTGCCGCCATCACGGGGACTGGAGCGGCGGGTGCCGCCATCACGGGGACTGGAGCGGCGGGTGCCGCCATCACGGGGACTGGAGCGGCGGGTGCCGCCATCACGGGGACTGGAGCGGCGGGTGCCGCCATCACGGGGACTGGAGCGGCGGGTGCCGCCATCACGGGGACTGGAGCGGCGGGTGCCGCCATCACGGACACAGGAAGCCCCGCAGCAACGTCCACGGGGGCAGGGGAACCTGCGACGTCGTCCATGGGGGCAGGGGAACCTGCGACGTCGTCCACGGGGGCAGGGGAACCTGCGACGTCGTCCACGGGGGCAGGGGAACCTGCGACGTCCACGGAGGCAGAGGAATCTGCGACGTCGTCCACGAAGACTGGAGAACGTACGACGACGTCCACGGAGGCAGATGAATCTGCGACGTCATCCTTGAAGACAGGAGAGGCGCGCGCCGCGCTCTCGAGGACAGGGGTTTGTGCTGCTCGCCGGGCTCGCGCTGGAGCTGTAAAGGGTTTAGGGGGTTTCACAGGCGCACCCATTAGATCCCCTCGAGGTGCGCCCCTGTTAGCCTCAGACCTCAGAGCTACGGAGGTGAGGCTAACAGCCCCTACCCTTAACCCCCAAAAATTTCCCCGGACCTGAGGGGGTAATCCTCCAGCGAGGGGGGAACTCCAGCACGGTTCTTCCGCCGACTCTTTCGATTCCCGCTGGCGCAATTACTCGATTCCCGAGTCGACTCCTCCGCTATAGGATCCGGAGCAGCGCCAGGCAGGAGCTGGAGCCGGCGACTCCATTCCGAGGCCGCTTTCAAAGCCTCCCCCACAGGATCTTTGGGGCCTGTGCGGAATGGAGTCCGGCGAACGGCACATCCCTTGAGATAATAGTCTGTGCTAGCTGCGTCCTGGTGGTCGTTCATTCTGTCAGGTGCGAGGGGCGGATTGAGGGAGGCGGACGCACTCGCTAAAACACAGTATATTTAATAAAGGGAGATAACAAAACAAAGAACGAAAACATACAGGGAAACAAGGCAGGCTAAATTAAACAAGGGAAACTAAACAGGGCAAACCGGACTGACAGACTAAAGAGTTCACAAAATAATGATAGGAAAGGAAACTGCGACATGAAACAACGACTAAGAAAACAAACACGGAGAAACTGGAGACAGACGGACAGACCAGGAAACACGACCGACTAGACATAGGATAAATGTGAAATGAGAACTGTGAAATGAACGACAAACAGGACGTGACACAAGAGGGCTTAAATACAGACACAAACGAGACACACCTGGACAGATAACGAGGACGGGCTGACACATGACACGGACGAGGAGGCGGGACGAGGGCGGAGACAAGGATATAAACAAAACATAGCCATGTGCGAATAAAGCACATGGCGGGGACAACAGACTGACAGGACGAAGGCGTGACAATATGTGTAGTATGTAGCAAAGGAAATGAGTGATATAACAATAGAAATACTAGTGTTCACATGGAAATAGTTGTTTAAAAAACAATGTGATATAACAATAGAAATAAGTTTAGTGTAATCATGGAAATGAGTGTTATATATCAATAGAAATAGATGTAGTGTAACCATGGAAATCAGGGTGACATATTGACGTTAAATAGAAATGTTTTAGCATAATCTTTGAAATGGTTGCATAATAAAACTAAAATTAGTGTAGTGGAACCAAGGATATGATGGAGTCTAATTATGGAAAGAGGTATGTTACCATAGAAATAACTGGAATCAATCCATAGACATTGATTTAGTATAATTACAAATAATCGTGTGCTAGAAATGGATGGACTGTAACCATAGAAATAGGCACTGCGTGACTATGGAATTTGGTGTAGTGTAGCCATGGAAATGAGTGTATCATTCATCACATTAGATATTAGTGTAGTGTAACCATTGAAACTGGGGTAGTGTAATTTTAAATGAGTGTGGTTTAAACATTCCAATGGGTGTGTCTTGTCTCTGCTGTGTGTCTCTACTGTTTGTGTTTCAGGGACTTTGCAGATTTGGTACAAACTGAACCGAGAGAAGCAGCCAGATGTGTTCACACCCACTCAGCACAGTCTGGCCAATGGGAAGCTCCACAGGATCCAGCTGCACCGAGAGGGTCGGGACATGTATGTACAGGTAAGACAAACATGTTTCAGGGACATTGCACTTTTCCAGTGCAATATGAAACATTATTATGTTGTTATTAATCAATTTCATGTCCACATACGACAAAACTATAAAAGTAGATGGAGTATTTTTGGAAGTTATGTAGTGGTTATACTATATTAGTGCTAAGAATAACCACAAAGCATAAAGCACAAAGCTTGATGTTCTTTAACATAATGTGTGAAATGTAAAAGACATAAAGTCATGGAACTGTTTCAGTGAACTCATGACTGTAAAATTAGTTATATATTAGTTTTTATGGGCTTTCAAATGCTCTTAGGAATATGTGTTGGGTGATCATAGAAACGGATATAGTGCAACCTGGTAATGTGTGTATGGGTATAAAAACTGGTGGTGTGTAATGTAGTATAATCATGGAAATAGCTTTAACATTTTAGAAATTGGTGCTGTGTTACCATGGGAACTGATAAATCATAACTTTAAAAGTGTGCCTAATACACCTTAAGATTTGTTGTGTAACCATGTGCTGTAACCATGGGAATGGGCGTAAGACATTAGAAAGTGGTGTAGTAGACATAGTGAATATATACATTCTTTCAAGCTATACTTGTAACTGGAGGCTTTCACTAGATATATATTATTCTCCTCTTTCTCTCTCTCTCTCTCTCTCTCTCTCTCTCTCTCTCTCTCTCTCAGGTGGATAAAGAGATCAACCAGAAGTACCGACTCTCCACAGACAGAGAGTTGAACATGATCAGGTCTTTAACACTGGGTAAAGTCACAGGTAAGGAATGCGCTAGTTCAGTAGCACTTTAACATGGCTATATTTTTACCCATAATTCTTTGGTGGAGTGTGTCTTGGTGTGAAGTTCCTGATTGTAGAGAAAATTTTAGACTCATTTTTTTTACAGTGGTGGTGAATGGAACCAAACGTCCAGAAATAGAGCACTATACATTGTGTCAGTCATTTTGTCATGTTGTTCAAAATCTCAACAGTGCACATCACTATCACTATCAAATACCCATAATCCATCACAAAATGTAGTGTACACACAGTGTACGCTAGAATTTCCAACAAATACTACAATGCAATGCAGTATTCAGGAAGGTTGTGCCTAAATCGAGCTGAATGAAGTCTATCAAGGCAATGTTCAGAGGAAGAATGAACTGAATGCTTGTATAAAAGGCTGCCTGTTTTTGCTCAGATATCTTTGAAGTTGTAATTATTCTGGCAGAGACGTCCGTTTTATCTACAAAGGTAAATAGATGCCATTTTTTTATTTCAATAAATAACAATGCTTATGTTAGTGAATTGATAGCGCCTACCTATTAAGTTACTTCACAGTCGTGTTTGACTTGTTTATGTAACAGAATATGAATGCGTCATGCAACTGTCCCACGCTTATTATGAAGCAGTGTTTCCAAACAGTGACCAAAAAGTCCTTTAGTCATCCCCTAGTCAGTTCACTAAGTAGCAAATACTATATCCATCTTATTTTGAAACACAGAGTACGTAATATATTTCATTAGTTATTTTTTGTGTTAGTTCTGTTAGTTGTTGGGCACGGTTATAAGCAGCGAGAGAGTTCTCAAAATACCACACAGACCGAAATGTTGAGTCTTTAACCACATTCTCAGAGTTATCATCGAGAGAGGAGGATGACACAAAGAAGAGGTCGGTTTGTTGGTTTAAGTCCAGAAATCTCAACCAAAGTGTGGTGAAAACCAGCAGATAATTCAGCCCATGATTTTCCTCCAGGAATTCCAGTCCCAAGTGTGAATAAACTGCTGCCACATTGCGTATCACCGGTTAAAATAACTAGAAATTGCAAACAGGAAGCCTTGCACCAAAGAACAAGTTCCTCAGAGCACAGAAAATAATATTTTAGTGAATAGTGAATGATTTAACGAGTGAACGCAGCACATGTCTACAACACCAATACAGTACATCAATGAACTCTGCCAGTATCATTTTATATGGAATTGTGGTGATGACGATGATGATAATGATGATGATGACGATGGAAGTGAAAATCTAAATCTTTAGCCACCCTGTTGCTTAGGGCCCTCATTAAAGGGTTAACTAGTTTAAACAGTTTAGTCTCTTTCTGTCTTCAGGGCGGGCTGGTGTTGATAAGGAGGTGCTCCAGGCCGGATCAAGAGGTTTCATTGGTTGCCTGTCGTCTGTCCAGTTCAATCATCTTGCTCCTCTAAAAGCTGCCATTCTGAACCGAGGAAGCTCATTGGTCAGCGTCCTCGGGAACCTGGTGGAGTCCAACTGTGGAGAACTGGCAGATAAATCTTCATCAGGATCACTATCAGGTGGAATCAATAATATATACTTTATTAGAAACACCCTGCTTGTAATTCTACTCACTGGCCACTTTGTTAGAAATGAAGGCTTAAAAAAGATGGTGGTACACTGCTAATAAGCCCCTTATTTCTATGGGATCCAAATTAGAATGACTCTATTTCTCCCTGTGGATTTGGACTTGGTCAGACCACAAGAAACTAACTGGGAGGTCCTAATTTTAAAGTTTATTGTTTGGAATGAACTCCAAGTACCAACCATATAAGCTTCTTGTAATACGTCTCATTTAACATCTGAACTGTTATAATGTTCTGACATATATATAATATGGGATGCTTCATGGTCTACAAACCAGACTGCTGTCTCAGCGTTGATGGAAACAGATTGTTGGCTCTGGAACTTTTACTTCTTGACAGGTTTAGTCTTGTCTGTTTCTGCAGAACACTTAGTATCATTCGAATCTGATCTGACCTTGCCTTCCACCCACACAGGGTTCAAACACAGAGCATTTCTGTAATGAGCAAATGCATACATGACCAATGGTGCTGTGATTTAACAGCTATCACTTTCTTATGCAGGCTGTTAATTAACCCTGAGAGACCCAAGGTTAAAATTGTCTGCCTTGGCATAGCTACAGTACCAGTCAAAAGTTTGGACACATCTTCTCATTAGTCATTGGTGGAATAGTGCTATTCACTGTTTAGAACTGTGTACCAACCCCTACCTCTGCACAACCCAAGTTATGGTCTCAAACACATTAAGGTGGTGAGCAGTTCTACAAATTAACTCTTGACAAAGCCACAGCTGTTCACTGAAAACCATTCCAGGTGACGACCTCATGAAGCTCATTGAGAGAAGCAAATGTGGGCTCCTTTGAAGAATCTAAAATATAAAACATATTCTGGTTTGTTTAACACTTTTTTGTTTACTACAGAAATGTCTTCCATATTCATATACAATGAAGAAAATCATAAAAAACAAAGAAAAATCATTGAATGAGAATATGTCCAAACTTTTGACTGGTGCTGTACATTCACAATATGTGGAAAATGGTCCAAAACAAAGGAAATGTGTCCCAGCATTTGAACACACCCCTTACCCCTTAATGTGCTCATCTACTTTAAGATGCAGCTATTGCAGCCAGGGGGTACCAAGTGTGTATAATCACATTAGAACAACACTGACCAGCAGAATGTGTCACCATTCTCTAGAGCAGGGGTGGGCAATCTTATCCGCAAAGGGCCGGTGTGGCTGCTGGATTTAAGTCCATTCAGGCTCAAGCACACCTGATTTCACTCCTTTAATTAGTTGGCTTGAGTAAAACAAATGATCATGTGACCTCCTAGTTGGTTGGAACAAAAACCAGCAGCCACACCGGCCCTTTGCGGATAAGATTGCCCACCCCTGCTCTAGAGTGTTGTAGCACCAGACCTAACATCAGTACCAGATCTCAGTAATGTTTATGTGTCGAAATGCCATCAAATCCTCACAGCAGTGCCTATGTTTTGGTCAGAGGATGGTGCACAAATGGGGAAAGTACTGAATCCTGCGCAGACTGCCTTCTTGTTCGAGGTTGGGTCACAGCTGTTTGCAATATGACCACTTTAACGGCTTGTGTGCTCCCTCCATTCATGCCCTCCTGACCTCCTGCCATTTCCTCTCCTTTAATCATCCCTCTGCTTCTTCTCCATCTCTCCCCAGATCACATGGATGGAGAGAACAGAGGGAAGGAGCGCCTGAAAAATTCAGCTCAGAGCGACTCAGCTGTAATTGGAGGTAAACGCCTTTGTCCTTTTACTCCTTTCATCCTCTTCTCTTTTCTCCTTCAGAAAACCAACACGTCCAAGATATATATATATATATATACACACACACAGTACTGTGCAAAAGTTTTAGGCACCAGAGATTGAGATATAAAAAGCTAAAAGCTATTTATCTGACCAGTGTTGTTTAGCTAAAAACAAATAAACAAACAACAAATAATGCCCAACATTAGAATAAAACCAAATCAAATTATTCCAGTAAGTGTGATATTGTGTGTGTAAATGTGTTGGTTTAACTTTTTCCAAATCTCTCTTCGTGGAAGTTATTCAGGAGTTCAAATCACATCCATGGCCACAGATGTACAACCCCAACTCCATGAATAAAAACAGAATGTGATGATTTGCAAATCCCTTTCTATCTATATTTAATTGAATACACTACAAAGACAAGATACTTAATGTTCAAACAGATAAACTTTATAGTTTTTTTGCAAATATTCACTCATTTTGAATTTGAGGCCTGCAACACATTCCAAAAGAGTTGGGACAGCTTTGTAGTGTGTTGAAGTTTTGTAGATGGAATTCTTTCCCATTCTTGCTTGATGTAAATCTTCAGTTGCTCAACAGTCCGGGGTCTCCATTGTCGTATTTTGCGCTACATAATGCACCACACATTTTCAATAGGAGACAGGTCTAGACTGCAGGCAGGTCAGTCTAGTACCCGCACTCTTTTACTACGAAGCCATGCTGTTGTAACACGTGCAGAATGTGGCTTGGCATTGTCTTGCTGAAATAAGCAGGGACGTCCCTGAAAACCTGTATGTACCTTTCAACATTAAATGGTGGCTTCACAGATGTGCAAGTTACCCATTCCATGGGCACTAACACACCCCCATACCGTCAGACATGCTGGCTTTTGAACTTTGCACAGATAACAACCCTGGCAGTCCTTTTCCAGTTTGGCCCGGAGGACATGGCGTCCATGATTTCCAAAAACACTTTGAAATGTGGACTTGTCAGATGACAGGGCACTTTTCCACTTTGTGACAGCCCATCTCAGTAAGCTCGGGCCCAGTTTTTCTGAGTGTTGTTGATATAGGGCTTTCGCTTTGTATGGTAGAGTTTTAACTTGCACTTGTAGATGAAGCAACAAACTGTATTCACTAACAATGGTTTTCTGAAGTGTTCCTGAGCCCATGTGTTAATATCTGTTACAGAATGATGTCGGTTTTTAATGCAGTGCCGCCTGAGGGATCAAAGGTCACAGGCATTCAATGCTGGTTTTAGGCCTTGCCGCTTAGTTGCAGAGATTTCTCCAGATTCTCTGAATCTTTTGGTGATATTATTAGATTAGATTAGATTACATTAGATTCAATTTATTGTCACATACAAAGTCATAAAAGTACAACATTCTGGCGAAATTATTTTTCTGTCTTACCACTCACATGTGTGCGCAACAGACGCGATGGCAGCAGGTGCCCGCGCCATCTTAGATGATCTTAGGACTGCAGATGATGAAATTCCTTAAATTCCTTGCAATTGTATGTTGAGAAACATTGTTCTTAAACCGATTGGACGATTTGCTCACTCAGTTGTATACAAAGTGGTGAACCTCACCCCATTCTTGCTTGTGAAGGACTGAGCGCTTCTGGGATGCTCTCTTTATACACAATTATGACACTCACCTGTTTCCAATTAACCTGTTCACCTGTGGAATGTCCCAAACAGGTGTTTTTTAGCATTCCTCAACTTTCCCAGTCTTTTGTTGCCCCTGTCCCAACATTTTGGAACGTGCTGCAGGCCTCAAATTCAAAATGAATGGATATTTGCACAAAAAAACAATAAGGTTTATCCATTTGAACATTAAATATCTTGTCTTTGTAGGGTATTCAATTAAATATAGGTTGCAAAGGATTTGCAAATCACTCTGATTTGCAAATCATATCGTATTCTGTTTTTATTTCTGTATTACACAACGTCCCAACTTCATTGGAATTGGGGTTGTTTGTCTGTGACCAAGGATGTGATTTGAACTCCTGAATTCAATGTGTATTTATATATACACACATATAACCACAGCAATTCAGCCATGAAGTGGTAAGCCACCTAAGATGACAGGGTGGGGTCAGCAGATGCTGAGGTGCATAGTGCACGGAGGTGGACAACTTTCTGCAGAGTCAATCACTACAGACATCCAAACTTGGCCTTCAGATTAGTGTGTAGAGAGCTTCGCGGAATGGGTTTTCATGGCCCAGTGGCTGCATCCAAGCCTTACATCACCAAGCGCCATTCAAAGCTTCAAATTCAGTGGTGTAAAGAATGCCGCCAGTGGACTCTAGAGCAGTGAACGTGTGTTCTCTGGAGTGACACAGAGAGTCTGGGTTTGGCAGCTGCCAGGAAAACGTTATTTGTTTCACTGCATTGTGCCAAGTGTAAATTTGATGGAGGAGGATTATGGTGTAAGGTTGTTTTTCAGGAGTTGGGTTTAGTTCCTTAGTTCCAGTGAAAGGAACTGTTAATGCTCAAGCATACCAAGAGATTTTGGACAATTCCACGCTCCCAACTTTGTGGACTTTGGGGGCTGTGCACCAGTGCATAAAGCAAGGTCTATAAAGTTTTGTTTGGAGGAACTTGACCTGACCTCAACCTAACAGAACATGTTTGGGATGAAGTAGAGTGGTGACTGCGAGCCAGGCCTTCTCATCCAACATCAGTGTTTAACCTCACAAATGCACTTCTGTGAGAATGTTCAAAAATGGTCCAAAATGCAAATGGCTGACATAATATTAAACCCTATGGATATCACTCAAGTCCATACGCGTGTGAAGGCAGATGAGTGAATACTTTTGGCAATATATGGGTAGGTCTTGCTAACTATTTTGGCCAATCTTCTTGAGACAATTGTTAAATTGTTAATAAAAATATTTTAGGGCAAGAGTGCCAAGAATATTGGTTTATCACCATGTCCCATACAAAATATTGTAAACAGATTAAGGTAATCCAAATATATATCTGTATCTGTAGGGCAATACTGTCAGACATGGGTGTTTGAGCCCACAGATGGAATAGCATGGAAAACAATCATCCCCCCATAGTAAATACCGCTTAATGGGATTTGGAGCTTTTTTGAAAACTCTTCACACTTTAAAAGGTCTGCCACTGCATCTAGAAACGCAGCCTAGAACTCTACAACACAAGGAGAAAGCCATAAGTCTCAGAACCGCTAATGAGTATCAAATGTGTGCTATAGTCCAAGGAGTATACATTTCAGCTTTGTGGGTGTGTGCGTGCAAGAGGTACAGACATTTCATTCATCCATTCCTTATCTGTAACCGCTTGTCCAGTTCAGGGTTGTGGTGGTACAGAATTTATTAACATAAATATACTTTAATATATTAAGCTAAGTAATCGAAGACAGTAATAACTGTAGACTCCGATTCAGACAGAATGAGTTTTGAAGTGTGAAATGTGTGTTGAGTTTCTAGCCGTTATTGCATCACCATAGAGTCTGACCAGAATCTTTATCTCACACACACACGTGTGCGCGCACACACACACACACACACACACACACACAAAACCTGTCCACCTGTCCCAGTGAAGAGGAGAAGTATAAGATTCACCAAGAATGATGAAATGAAAGAACGATTCATTCTCTCTCTCTCTCTCTCTCTCTCTCTCTCTCTCTCTCTCTCTCTCTCTCTCTCTCTCTCTCTCTCTCTCTCTCTCTTGCTTTCTCTCTCTGTCTCTCCATCTGTTGTCACCATTCTTGTTATCCCTCTTTTCCACTGTCACTCTCACTCCTGTCAATTTTACTATCTCTCAAGTCAGTGCTTTCTTTGGATCTCTCTCTCTCTCTCTCTGTCTTGCACTTTGTCTTTCTCTTTCTCTGTTTTTCTATCAGTCATTCTTCTGTACTCTTTATATCTGTGCCTTCTTCTCCCCCACCATTCAGTTCAGTCCTGTATATTTATTATATATTTTATTTATTCATCTGCCTTCCCTCTGTGATGCTTCTCACTTTCCTTCTGTTTTATTGTTCTTCTTCTCCCTCTGTATTCCAGTCTTTTCTGCCAGTCAAAAAGAGACAAAAAAATCCAGAGTGCATATTTGGAACCAGTTGATTTTTGAATACAGTAATGAGGGACATTATTGATTCACAGTGCAATATGAAATGGAAAGGGAGGAGCTTCTCACATCACAGTCATATGCAAAAGTTTGAATACTCGTGGTTAAACTTATTTAGGGTTTATATATTCATTTTCAATTTTAAAAAAATAATTAGTAATATTATAATAAGGTGCTCTGGTTTCCTCCCACGGTCCAAAAGCACACGTTGGTAGGTGGATTGGCGACTTAAAAGGGTCCATATGTGTGAGTGAATGTGTGTATGTGTGTCACCACGTGAAGTACTAGCACCCAATTGATTGCGGATAGGCTCCAGACCCACTGTGACCCTGACTTGGATAAGCGGTTATAGACAATGAATGAATGAATGAATGTTATAAGTAAAAAAAAAAACAAAAAAAAAAAAAAACATTAAATTAGAATTATATATTTAGAAAAACAAAATACCACATTTACAAGTGTTCTGTATAAGACTTCTAAAATTAATTAAAATAGGTTGTGCAAACGTTCATATGATTGTACATATGTCTAAAATAATTAGCACATGAATGCTCAGTAATGTGTGTGTGTGTATGAAATTGTAATAAAATAAGACAAAAGCATTCATGACATTTCATTTAAACTTACATTCAAGGTAAAATAAATAAAGCAGCACCCTTCTATGGAAGCGTCTTTGCTGTTTCAAAGTAGAGTGGTAAAAGCTTCAGTTATTGGGAATTCGTAATTAATTTGCGTCAAAGAAATCCTCCACCAAAGTAACCTTTAATGTCACAGCTTGGTATAACCTGCGCTGTCATAGCAACAGTTCATCAAGTCCTGTTAATAAGAAATGGTGTAGTGGTGTTAATATTTTGCGTACCAGCCTGCTGAACTCATACTAATACGATTAGTACACAGTAAGTACTCTGTAGTATTAGTGTATATAATACACAACTGGGACGCGCCATTAATGACTTTGATGCGAATCACTGAATAGCACTCCCTTGTGGTGCAGTCCCTAAATGTGATAATGTGTGTGTGAGTTCAGTGACATCATTGAGATGACATCAAACCAATCAGAGATTTGTTTTCATTGCCATTTTAGAAGTATCCTGTGGTCGAAATTATTGTGCTGTTTAATGCAGGACTCTTTTATAGTTTTGTTTTGTTTTGTTTCCTTTTTATTAGTGAAATTGTACAATCATGTTGTTTAAAAGGCATCAATAATTAGCCACTTTTCTATAGTTTGCTTCATCCATAGGGCTGTAACAAGATTACAGTATTAATGTACAAAATCTTAGTATTAAAATGATGAACAATTTATTTTTAGTACTGTGTCACTCTTTGGGTTTTTTCAAGACAATGCGTTGGTATTTTATTACATATTTGGGTTGAAAAATGATTATTCCAAGTCTTGATAATATACATTACAACATATCTTCACCCTCATCATCATCATTACAGAATACATTTCTGTTATACTTGTAATATTGTGTTTTAATGAGAGAAGGTTTGAATGCAAGTGAAGGCCACTATGCTAAGCACCTCTCCATGATTAGAGTCCAGCTTAGGTTTGCTGTTAGGACTGTGGTATTGTAGTCTTTCAGTAGAAATGTGATTCATTTCTGCAGACACCAGTTGGAGAAATGCCCATGGGCTTGAATGGAAATATAGGCAGCAGTGCAGGGTCAGAAATTTTTGTTGTCAGATTGTATGGATCAATATTGTTAAAAGATGACAGTTTATCCAAGTAATTGTCCATGGTTTCCTTGCTGAGCTTGTCTTAGTATAGAATTTTCTCACTTTGCTCATACTTCACCAGTTGTAGTGCTGTCATTGCTGCCAAAGTGTAAAAATAATATACATTCTTCCCCGTTTTCCCTGCAATGGTCACTGTGACAATAACCCCAAAATGAAGCACTGGTGACATCACTGGCCATATTCACATATGACTGACAATGATTGATAGGTAGCACCCCCACCATTGGAGCACATTTTCTAAACATGATTGAGCATGTATATGAGAGAGTTAGTGAGTGTGTCACTATGGGAGTGTGGTGTGAGGGGCGAGGGATGAAGGCGATGGAGGTAATGGAAGTAATTGCAGAGTTAACACAAATACACCGGCCAGGAAAGACAAAACACAATAGAAATGAACAAATCAAGCAAAGACTGAAAGTTACATAAACACAAAACACTGGCCAAATGAGCCATTAAAGTCAGAAATAAACCAACACAACAATAGAAAGATCTAAGACTAACTGTTAAACTGAGATAGAGAACAGATAAAGAACAGAACTACAAATAAAGAATAACTCTGATAAGACTGAAAAGGGATGGTCAAAGGAACTAGATTAGAAATGACTGAGGACTACAAGTCACAGACTAAAGTAAACACCAAAGAGATTATAGACAATACACTACACCAGGACACTCACAACAGAGACAACGAACACTCGACACTATTAAAAATAAAGGTACTGCTAGCAAGGGTCCATAGAAGAACCACGTTTTAGTTCCATAAAGAACCATGTTTCTTTAAAATATGTGTAAGTATGAAGAAAATTTTAAAGGTTTAGAAATATAAGGTTCTTTTCCTATGTAAACGTATTAGCAGGTCCTTCTCTGGCATCGCTCAAAAAACCTTTTGAAGCACCTTGATATTTAAGAATATATACAAAGGTAAAAACAAGACTAGGGACACTATAGTTAAATGAACAGGACTGTAGTCAAGAAATACAGGACTAAGCAAAGGTAGATACAAAGATTAGACTCGAGAAGAAAAAGAAACCTTGAATAAGAAAGACTAGAAAAAACAAATAACAGACTCAAGATGAACACAAGACTAACTGAAAGAGCTAAAAAAAAAAAAGACACATCTGGAACCTAATCAAGACACAAGGAACACGAGGGCAGGAAGATCACCAGACCAGGGAATCACAAACAGGAACCAAAACAAAACACAGAACAGAACCGAGTACATGATACAGAGTGAATCAGTGAGTGGTGTGAGTAAGTTATAAGCCAGGTCCATGAAGTGTTTTGCATCAAAAATCTTGAGTTGAATAAATAATCTGATTATTCACTCCTTATTTCTTTCTCTTTCTCTGCAGGTCTGATAGCGGCTCTGGTGGTCGTGACTCTCTCTGTGTTGGCGGTAATGATGCGTTTCCTGTGCCGCCTCCGTCTCGATCGCACTGAGCAGCCACCTGAGGTAAAGGAGAAAGAGGCTCCATCCCAAACTGAGCTTAACTATCGCCTCCACAGTGCCATCAGGGACAGCAGGAAAGAGTACTTTATCTGACCTTCGACTCCCAGCCTCCTGACCCCTCGCCACGGACGAGGGTCTGGCTAAAACCAGCGGGACACTGGCAGCGACCTTCACCCTCCCTGCACACTCCAACTGAGTTGCTGTGCCCTCTGTAGATAGCAGATAGCAGATGTCCGCAGACTGGGACACAGCCAGCACTGAACTGTATGTCCTGCTAATAGAGCGGAGGACAAACCCACTGTTCCAGCTCAAAGAAGCAGTGTTTTTGTGCCCACTTTAGACAGCAGGTTACTAATAGGTTTCGACTGTGTGGATTGGGATGCAGCCCTAATCAAACTACACTGTAGTTCTAATGCAATGTTATGCTCACGCAGGGGGAGAAGGAAAGACCCGGGTATCCAGGTACTGGGAGGAATCAAGTCTGGCTAAACCCTGTGGGACACAGGCAGTAACTTTCACTCTCTCTGCTCACTCCAGGTGAAGTTGCAAATAGGGCTGATTGTGTGGATTGGGATGCAGCCAAGAGTGAACTTTAATGTCCTGCTAAATCCGTGGATAACAAACACACTGTTTCAGCACAAAGAAGCTGTGATTTGGTGCCCCTTGTACATAACACGTTGCAAATATAAGCAAATGGGTGGATTAGGACAGAGCCGGAGCCAACACTAAACCACAATGAGCTGCTAATTATCCCAGTATCCATGTTAAACGAAGAGTTCAGTTACCTTTTCTTCTGGCCAAACTGTGCTGCGTTTCAAGACATAGCAAGTAGGAACAGTCATGTGGATTGGGACAAAGCCGAGGCATGGAACTATTTATTTGGGAGGATCCAGCCACTGTATCAGCTTAATCAAACTCTGTTATGCATAGTTTGTCAAAATCAAAAAGTAGGTTTATGTGGATTGGCCACAGGTTTAGGTGGATTATGGCCTGCAATTAAGCAAACAACCCAGGCAGCTACCTTTGTTTCTCCACCAATTAAGCTATTTTTTGTGCCCTTAGTAGAAGAGCAATTAGCAGGTTCGGCCACGTTTTGATCTCGGCCCCTCTCCCCCCACACACAAAAAAAGAAAAAAAAAAACGTCTGCATTGACTTTTAACTGTCCTCCCTAGTGTGTTTGGCTTAATTAGGCACGATTTTGTGGAGTCTATAGATAGCAGGTAGCAAACAGGACAAATTGCGTGGAGCCACAGCTTCAACCAAACCAAAGTTTGGCCCCATTTGTAAATATCAGATATTAAGTAGGGTTTATTTGGATTGGGACATGCCTAAAATTGTAGTGCAATGGCCTGCTAATACATTAAATGTCTCTGTCTCAGTTCAACCAAGCTATGCTTAAGTTTTGAGCCCTCTGTAGAGAGTATGTTGAAAGTAGGTGAGCGTTTATGAATCAGGACACAGCCAATGCTGAAATTCTTAAGTCTGCTTAAGGCAATAGGGGCTAATCTTTCGGTTCATCCAAGCTAGGATCAGCACACTTAATATGTAGCCTTTGTAGAAAACAGGATGCCAGTAAGAACTAATATGTGGATCAGGACACAGCCAACACGAGACACTGCTAATGCAATGGAAGACAGGGTTTCGGTGCAACCAAGCTAAGAGCTGTGTAGGCAGTAGGTTGTAAGTAGGGATGAGTGTATGAAATGGGGCACAGCCAAATGCTGGAATCCAAGACCATGCTAATTCATCAGAGGTCAAATATCAAGGGAAGAATGAAGGCAAACCTGTTGAGAAGACTTTCAATCTTTCAAGACTTTTGGAATATTGTCACAAATATATGAACCAATTGGACATTTGTGGAATGACCAGTGTCCAGTAGGTGGTCAGTTTGGTGGGGGGAGATCCTTCACTTTTCAGAAGAAGATGAATATCTTAGATCTTCACTAACTAACAAAGCTGTATTAACTCAATGATCTGTACTGGGAAGTGACCATCAGGGGGCTTTGTGAGCATTACTGCAACTGGCATAGTAGTAAAATTGAAAACATCCTATGTTGATGGATTTGTGTTTTAAGGATTCTGTACTTTGATGGGGAGGTTTGTTTGACACACCGTTACTGGTAGAAATTGCATACATTTGAAGGCATAGCTAGTTTAACATTAAATTAAGCCTGTGTTAAGTTAATTTAATCTTACTAGACAATGAAACTAAGAAAGATGATCTCATAAATGACTTCCTTTTCCCATTTTGTTTTTCTGATTAACTGAAACATAATTCCTGTATAAATATAGCTATTTAACAAGTTACATGATTAATGCCATTCACATTGGTTTACTTACAGCAATTTCAGGTGCAATCCCAACATCCAGTTATTTCTCAGCTTGCTTCAATTCTGTAGAAGATATTGATATCGGTGTATGTCACAATATGCAAATTAGCCTCACAACAAATTGCAGCTCTTGTTTACAGCATGTTATGAAATATTCTGATCAAACAAAGACATTCCAGATGACATTTTATGGGTGTTTCGACAATCGAAGCATTCACAGTGAAAATGAACCCAACCCAAAACTCATTGATTCTTGGTTTGGTCAAGTCTCACAAGTTGGGTCCAGTTCAGATTTCAGATTTAGCAGATAGTGTCTCAAAGTCACAGGTTTGGATTGGGCTTAAGTTTCAGATTGACATGATGGGTCTGATAGGGTTTTAAAGTTGGGTCAGGTTTGTAATTTCAGATCCAGTAGACGGCAAAATTTCAAAGTCTTGGACTTAGGTCAAGTTTGCGTTTTTAAATGTGGGCTGTCGGGCCTAATTCGGGTCTTAAAGTTGTAGTTTTAAATTTCAGCTTTATCACTAGAGTTCAGTTGGGTCTAGAGTTAGGCTTAGGGTTAGATTTGAATTTCAATTTTATGTCCATGCTCCTCTGTAACACACATACACTATCTATAAGGTGAATGAGCTTTGATGGTAACTCCAATAGGGTGATTCAATTTCTAAACAAATTACACATATACACACCACACACACACATCCACTTAAACACACACATCCTCAACAAATGGTGCCTGTTAATGTGCTCAGCTAGGAGGACATTATGAATAGTGAATGTCTCAGTCTCAGACTGGGAGAGAAATTGTTTCATAAACGAGCCACCACACAACAACTACAACTACAACACACACACACATTCTCTCATGTACTTTTAATCACCAGAGTTTCACATTTATTGAATCCAGGGCTGAATCCCAGTCTTCTGCAGAAGAAAATATTTAGAAATCAGAATTATAAGAAATTATAAAAAGCGAAGCAAGGGCTAATAACGCCACACTTCATCTGTGATGAGGCTTCAGTTCCTGCTGCCTTCACTTAAACACCAAAAATGTTACACTATTATTATTATTATTAAAATTCTCAGACCTTTTCTACATCTTTTCAACATTCAGTTCTGCTGAAGGCAGATAGGGAAAATCAATCAAAGGCCAACTTAACACCAAACGACCTCGCCGCCCCATGGTTTAAGGCCTTTTCATTCTTAATAACATTCATTTTATTCATTCAATTATTAATTTGCTGCAGAAAGCCACTCTGGAAGTCTAAGACATCCAAGTCCATTTTAAAAGTCCAACCTTGATTCAGTTCATTTAATGGACTGACCACAGTTTTATTACATTCCATAAAAGTACTCAGCAAAGTGATGTAATAACACCCTTGTAACAAGCTTATACCATCTTAAATATCTTGCTGTAAAATTTCCCATTGAAAGTCAATAAATTATAGTTACATATAGTTTACATGCTTTGTTAATATGTAACTACACAGTAATAAGTTTGGGAGGCCTCAGTGCTTTCTCTTTTATTCTCTTTTATGCGTGCTCTCTCTCTCTCTCTCTCTCATGTCAGATATGTATCTTATGGTGATGAATGTAAAAGTCAGAGTGTGATGTCACAGAGATGAAGAATCTGCTCTGAGCCATCTCTAAGATCAGACACACAGTCCTCCTCATCCGTCTGCTCGTGGATAAACATCAGACACATACGACACATTTGATTTCACTCTGTCAGACGGCCTCGGGGTCTCAGAGCTGGACGCATTAGCTGGGAAGAACAACAGTACACAGACTTCACAATCATTTATCCTAATAACAGCATAATTCACATAGTATTTTGATAGGTATTTACAAAGCATACTAAATAAATATACACCATATAGAATTCCACTTGGCAAAGCTTCCAAAACACATTACAGAGTACAAGATCAGTTTCAAAAACTGAACTAAACCCACCTTAGTATCAGCTGAAAGAAAGATAATCTCTTTAAAAAAAGACATCAGTGATAAATCCATTGCATTCAAATGATGTTTTGTTCTGTGAATTCAGAAACTAAAAGGCAAGGACTCTTATTAGTGCACTGTAATGTGTCTGCCCAAGTCAAGAACTCAACCCTAATCACTCACATGGAGAGCAGAGGTCTTAACTCTGCCTATAAGGTCTATTTTTACATAATATACAAATATTAACTGCTTTTTGTCAAATTTCCTAGACAAATGGACGAGCAGAACTGGCCAAAATATAGTTATCATAAGTCAGTATTAAATAAAACTCAAGCTACTCTTTTAAAGTAAAATGGAAAATAAATATTGGATGTATCTAAGTAAAAAAAAAAAGCTTTATGTTATACTTTCATGTTTTTGCAGTTTCCAGAAAACAAGAACACAAATGTTACATCGCACAGCAGGTAAAAGTGACTCTAATCCAATTCCTGAGCAAATCCAATTGTCTTTGAAATTGTGACCTGTATAAAACTTTAATTTGAAAAGATCATGCTCCAAAACTGACCCCCTCATGTGCAAAGAAAAAAAAAAGTGCTTCATCCAATTCTTTTTTTATTATTATTTGGAACTGATGGATTGGAAACAGACTGGTGTTTTACTATGCACCAGCATGTCACACAATAACCTGCTTTTCAATCTCAGAATGGTTTACTATGTGGGGAATGAAGCACTGGATAAAGTCTTAATATGCTATTGAAATATGAACTTATTTTGGAACATCAATACCTATTCATAGACTGAATATTTGACCTTCCTAAGTGTGAACGTTCAGGGGATCTCTTGCAAATTTGGTCTCTGCAATGATGAATTAAAAAAAAAAAAAAGTTATATATAATTTTCTACAAGTTTTGCTTTGATCTGTCCGTTTCCATCCTCTACATACCTCAAATTAACCTGAAATTGCTTTGGAAAGACATCATTCCTCACTGTTGTTGTTCAGCTTTCTCTCCCTGCAGCGTGAAATGATGAGAAATGTCCAGATGGATTGACATGAAGTCCCATGAATTCTGATCTTACAGTCTCGCATTGCTGCAAATTGGGCATGGATTGGATTTCAGTGCCACATATGAAAGTATCGCATAAAGTACCAGGTGTCATATGTGAATTTGTAATTAAATATGAAATAGAAACCTGGATTTTGGCCACTTCCCCCAGCTTTGTGGATGTAGCCGAAGTGTCTTTGATGTGAAGCACTGAATAGCTTCATCTTGTGGAGCAGTTTTTAAGCATGAGTGGCACCAACTTGTGGAGAATTTTAGGCTAGTCTTGACTGGGTATGTGGCTGAGTGAATCTAAATGTCTTCAAGAAATAAAATACCAGCAATGGAGGGTGGCAATCAATGGGTCCAAGCACTATCAGCAACCAGGGGGATTTCAAACACATTCATACTAGAAAAAGCAAAAATTACAAATAGTGATTAAAATCAGTGAAATTGCCATTCATTGCTTTTTATTTTATATATATATATATATATATATATATATATATATATATAATTTTACATTGATATTATTGTGAATGTATATTGCCTACATTTTATGCTTTCTTTATTTGAAAGGAATATCTGTAAAACATAGGGAAATTCACGACATATAGCGCCACCACTAGGCCCATGGTGGTTACATCTTTTTTTCTAAGATAGTCCATCTACTCATTACCATTTACATTTGTTTATAGCATAAAAAATTTACTGTGGACTTAGAGACAGTCAAATATAAGGGTAGACCGAGTAATTACTTCTGGATACATGCTTGTCATTAAGATGTATTTGGACATAAAAACTCAATGTGAGTGTTTGCAGTGGTTATAAGTGTCTAGACAGTGTATTTGTGTGTTTGTTCCAGACTGTTTCTATGAGTTATAAAAGCCGAAGTATAAAAATGGAACATTCTTGACTGACACAAAGTGAGACAGACAGGCAAAAAAAAAAAGTCTCTGGACCTTCAAAGAGCTCTAAGACGAGCATTGCTAATGTGGACTTTTACAATCTACTGCAGTATGTCATGACCCAATACAGAAGGGCAACTATTGTATTATTACTTTTTTATTACGGCCCAAGCCTGAGAAGGAAAAGAAAAGCATGGTCAGTTGAGCTGAGTGTATTTTTTTGAAGTGTATTTACCTCTTCGGAACCAGGCTCCAACCTGCACCTCCTGTGTTTTGACTGTATAATGTATTGAAAATGAATAACCTTCTTTATTTTGGGCTTGTTTTCTATGGCTAGGCTTGTACAGGTGGTATTGTACATAACTGTATTTACTGTATTTATTAACAATAAAGACAGATGTTTTTACAGCTTTATGTGCTAAACAGCTGTGTTTCTCTTTCATTTTTACTCAGAATATGATTCCTAAAAATATATTGCCCACATATTGTCACTGTCTAAAGGGGAACAAAATAAATATTACATTGACTTCCATATGAAGTTAAAAAGGTCTTTTCCCTTTTTCTGTAAAGTTATGAGTTTAGAGATATGTGTTTTTCTTGGGAAAGCGATGATAGAAAAAATAGATAGATGCTAAATGTTGTCTGAGGAGACAACCTGGGCTCTTCATCCCATCCCCCCCCCCCCCACCCTGATTTTCCTGCCAGTTGAGGGGATTGAACCTGCGACCCTTTGGTCCCATTCACCTTACAATGGGATTTAAAAAAATCAATTCAACTTATAATTAGTCAAAATACAGCAATGTACAATTATGTTCCCAAATAAAGACATATCCTTAAGGGTGCCATCATAGAAAAAGATGCCATCATAGTGAAAGATACCACCACGGTGACCAGTTTTTCTGAGAGTTTATAATAGTTCAGTCAGTATAATAGTTCAGGCAAGGAATGACCCTGACCAACCTGAGGCTGTGCATGTGCATTTTAGCTATGCTCTATTTGGCCATTTAAGGTGGAATGGCTTCATAGAAAATCTCAGCTTCATCCTTTTTTCAGCAAAGATTTTCAATACTGGGGCCGTCTGATTTAATACAGTTGCAAGATGTATTCAGACTGCATTAGGTCCCACGCAGAACCACAAACTGGTGGGATACCGCTCCAGGACACTACTTCCTGTTACAATAATATTTGAAGCATAACACAAAGCAACACAAAACAATGACTACAGACAAAAAAATATATATATATATATATTTGCTGTTTTTTATTGCTATTACTGACATAGGCTGTGCTCATATAAAACACAAGTTCTTTAATAAGGAGGAAGAACAAGAGGTGTTGTAAACATTAAACTCCTCATAACCAGCTTAAATAAACCTCACAGTGTTTTCAGTGTGTTCCAGAGTACAGTGTTCTCTTGAAGACATTGATTTTTAAACAGTGAAACCCTGCATAAAACTGCAGAACTGAAGTGTCCTACTTTGTTGTACTTTGACAGATTTGAAGACATTTCTTCTGTGGTAACACTTTAAAATAAATAAATTGACCATAACATTACTGCTACCTTTTTGTGTCTATATGAACTTTCCACTGACGGTAAATGTGTCCTATGTAGTTCTACAAATACAGACTGTAGGCCATCTGTTGCTCAAGCCCCTGGAATGAACAGTGAGTGTAGAAATACAGAAGTGGTCATAAAGTTATGTCAGAGCAGGGGAAAAGTACATTTATTAATAACTGCATTATTATTAATAATTATCGTAATGCCTTCCTATGCCTTGTAATGATACCATACGTAGTACAGTCCTGTCTCCAAATTAGGAATAGATACAAATGTATTGATATGCAAATACTTAATTGGTAATAGTACAAAGACAACATGTATATCATATCATTATTTTGTACATTTATTTTCTGTATTTATTTATTCTGTTCAGAGTCAAAGATTTGCCAGTTGTAAAAGATTTGCCATTTTAAAAACACTGGGACAAACAAAACATGGTAAAAATCTAATGCATAATGCTAAGCAAAAAAATAAATAAATAAAATAAAAACAAAACATCAGAACATCTCACAATGAATTAAGTTCATTGGCAAAAGTTTAGGAACATGTCTGGGTTTTAAAAAGTACCCAATAATCAGAACACACAAGCTGCTTTCAATTCAAATGTTTTGCAAATGTTGTAGACAATAGAAAAATTTTGGCAGGGCAAAAAATATAAATAAATAATAATATTAATAATATGCGTTTCCATCCACTAAAGTTATGAAAAGAAATTTTAGATGAAGCTGAATCTGTGATTAAAGGTGGAACCCAAAAAATGAAATGGTGAGATTTGGGTTTTGGATTTTAGCAGAATTTGCAGCCTCTCTCTCTCTCTCTCTCTCTCTCTCTCTCTCTCTCTCTCTCTCTCTCTCTATCTATCTCTTTCAATTTCAGATATACATTTAACACTAGAATGGCCAGGATTCCAAAACCATGGTCATTTTGACCATCTAATATTTGCATGTGTATTAATGATATCTTACAATATAAATAAATTAATAAATAATTTAATTTTGCTACAGTAGGTCATAAAATGTCAGAAAGACTGTAATAAATTGTATAAATGATTATGTATTTATTGATAATATTTAATGTGCAGTACCAGTTAGTATTGCAGTATATGGATATATGATGTTTTATATCATATATAGATTTACTGTGAAATGAAATCTATAACAATAAAAATTATTTAAAAATTACTTGCAAATTGAAAGAACAATAACACTTAAATATGGTTTACACAACAATTTGAAAGCTTTACATAATATATTACATAATACTTTACTTTACATAATATTGTATATATATATATATATATACAAAATGCCTAAATGGTGCAGTGTAGCACTGCTTGCGCTTTTGCTTTCATATGATTCGCTCAAAGTGATTCACTCTGTAGCTAATTCAACAGCGCAAACTTTTTACAGGATACTTTCTTTCTGAGGTAAACTGTAGCTGCATTATCAATATAATAACTGACGCGCTGGAAAAGCAATAAAAACAGCTGGCTGGGGAGACGAGACACCATTCATAATGTAAATGGTCAAAATGACCTGTTTTTTCCAGGTTTATGTGTTCAGAACACTTCCGTGATTTGTAATATTATTTTTTTTAAAAAAGTTAGACTAAAATATAATTAATGTCACAGCTCTTTGGACATGAGGGGTTTATTATGTGAAAGTTATTACATCTCAAAATTTCAAAAAGTCAAAATGACTGTTTCTTTCTTTCTAGTGTTAAATATATGATATTTGAAACTCAAATGATTAACAACACACACACACCTATTCACAAACTTACAACACTCTTTTTTAATTATATTTTTATTTTTTTCTATTCTGGTTGGAGATATGGATCTACCAATAGAGGGAGAACCAGTGAGTCTAATATGAGAAAGATGAGAATTCCAAAGTTATTGAGCAATTATGGAGAAGTTCTGACGTACCTGAGAGCTTTGAACATGAGCAGGAGCTGGAGGAGTTTAATATGAATGCAATGTTTTGCAGGAAGCCAAGGGAGATTGTGGAGGATGGGTGTTATGTGATGAGATGAGTGGGTGTAAGTGAGGAGAGTCAGTGGAGCCCTGATACAGTTGAAAACAGGTCAGTAACATGACTGGATATAAAAAGAGCATCCCAGAGAGAGTCTTTTAGAAAGACAGTGTGAAAACCTCATGGGGAATTAATGCAACAATTCAAGAATAACTTTTCTCAGTGTAATATAGCACAGAGGTATAGGACTTCATCATGGTATACAGCAAATGATATCATTATAAGTTTCAAAGAATGCAGAGAAAGCTCTGTATGAAAGGGACAAGGCAGAGAACCATAAGTCAGCCATGGTCTTTGAGCCCTCAGACAGCACTGCAATAAATCAGACTTTACTCTGTAGTGGAAATCACTGCATTGACTCAGGATCATTTCAAATGCTATGGTCTGTGAACACAGATTATTGTGCATTCACAAATAAAAGTTAAGCTTTATCATGCAAAGAATAAGCTATAAAAATAAAAGATTTGAACAGGCTGCTGACATTTCTAGGCCTGAACTCATATAATATGGACTGAGATCCAGCAAATCAAAATTTGAAATTGTTTTTAGGAAATCATGGATGATACATCCACCATGCCAAAGAAGAGAGAGACCATCCGGCTTGTCATAAGCACAAAGTTAGTAAGTTAGTGCACATGCACTGGTGATGTGCACATCTATGAAAGCACCGTTAATGCTGAATGATATATAAAGGTTTTGGAAAAACATGCTGTCATTTTTGTCCGAGAAGGTCTTGATTATTTCAGCAAGACAAGGCCAGTCCACATGGGTTACAAAAGCATGGTTTCATAGTAAAAGAGTCCAGGGCCCTCATTTATAAAGGGTGTGTACCCAGAAAAACGGATGCAAAATATGTGTGTGCAACGTCTCACTCAGAAACTGTGAGTTATAAAGAAATATTAGGCGTAAAAATGAGCATATATTTAAGCAAGTAAATGTACAAACGTTCCTCACACATATCTGTTCATGACATGTAGATTTATATTAAGAATGGAAGAGCAACATAGATTTGTTTAAATTATCATTCATATTTTTATAATATTTTATTTTTTTAAAGTCTCTTTGCTTGCTGTGTCTCATTCTAATTTGTTTTCCTCTAGTTGTTTTACTGAATCCTGCATTTTACTGAAATTTTATTTTAATTATTATACTCTATTTTGTCTCTCTGTAATAATTTTTTTGTGAAGCACATTTTATTATAATAATAATAATAATAATAATAATAATAATAATAATAATAATAATAATAATAATAATAGGGCGGCACGGTGGCACAGCAGGGAGTGTCGCAGTCACACAGCTCCAGGGACCTGGAGGTTGTGGGTTCGATTCCCGCTCCGGGTGACTGTCTGTGAGGAGTTGGTGTGTTCTCCCAGTGTCCGTGTGGCTTTCCTCTGGGTGCTCCAGTTTCCTCCCACAGTCCAAAAACACACGTTGGTAGGTGGATTGGCGACTCAAAAGTGTCCGTAAGTGTAAGTGTGTGAGTGAATGTGTGTGTGTGTCTGTGTTATCCTGTGAAGGACTGGCGCCCCCTCCAGGGTGTATTCCCGCCTTGCGCCCAATGATTCCAGGTAGGCTCTGGACCCACCGCGACCCTGAATTGGATAAGCGGTTACAGATATTGAATGAATGAATAATAATAATATACATATATGGCACATTTCAAAACAATTAAACTCCATAATAGATAGAGAGTAAATCGTTCTAAGCTGGTAGCAATTGAGTATATTTACAAGCCTAAACAGGTGTAACTACTTGCACAAAATCACAGGTCTCACGCGAATATGAATGTGGAAGGCCATATTTGGGCAGCCATGGCCTGGTGGTTAGGGCTTGTAACAGGAAGGTTGCCAGTTCAATCCCCAGAGGTGGTAAGTCATGACTAAATTGCCCTGGAGCAAGGCATCTAACCCCCAACAGCATGTGTGCTCACTGCCCCCTAGTGTTCACTAGTGTTTGTGTAAATGTCTGTTTCACTGCACGGATTGGGTTAAACGCAAAGAACAAGTTCCTCTGTGTGCAAGCACAGTGGCCAATAAAGAAATTCAAATTTAAATATTAATTTAAATTAATTCATGTGCATTGACCATTTATTGGTATATGTGGGTGTTATGGAGGCGGAACATGAGGCTGGTTCACCTGCGCACGTTTTGAAGAAGGTTGTGGTTTATATAGAGAAAACAGCATTCTGTACTGTGTATACACATTTTCACTCCAGAATCCATGCAGTTTTATAAATGAGGCCCCTGGTCCTTAACTGACCTCTTTGACGTTCAGACCTCTCAACCACTGAAGGACAAAAAATAACAGCATGTGAGGTAAATACTTGAAAAATGAGACCCCAAACAGTTGAGCATGTTCATGTTCTAAACAACAGCAGGTGGTCTCCTCATTTCCCAAATATTTACAGAGTAGTATTAAAAGAAGAAATGATGGAGAAAATCAGTTAACATGCCCAACTGTTTTTTTTTTTTTTTTACTATCAGTCTGCATGTATAAACAAGGAGGTGGTAGAAATGTTATGGCTGACCATTGTATAAACAATGATAGTGTGATAGTGATTTACCTTTAGAGCAAAGCACAGACTACAAAGAGCAAAATATTCATGTAAATCAAGTGAATAAAACTGATTGGCTGTTACTGGAGCAGCTACGTCATTGAGCTCTGCAGCTGAACCCTTTTCCAGACTTTATGGAGCATTTGTTACAATATCAGATGATTTTTGTTTTTTTTTTTTTTTCAATTCAATGTCCAACCTGTATTGTCTCTCCCTTCTTGTTTAAACCAGGAAGCCAAGCCAGCCTTATCTCTCTGTACCTCCATCTGTCTCTTTCTCTCTATTCTCTTAAGCGAGTGGTGTATAAATCAGAGTTTCACCTTGTGGAGATGGACACAAACGGCACAGGCATTTCATTAAGCATCTTCCCAGCAAAAATAAATAAAATAAAATAAAATAAAACAAATAAATAAATAAATAAACCTTAAGATGGATCAAAGATAAAATTGCCAATAATGTCCTCAAATAGTAGCAGAATATCACAAAGAGACAGAGATGGACTCGAGACAGAGTTGTGGTGGACAGCCAGTTTATTCCCAGGGTCTAAAGTAACCCAGATTTCCATGTACTTAAGGCAAGGTTTGATTAATTTATTCATTATTCATAATTCATTATTATTTCTCTCACTTTTTGTGAAGGTTTTTCACATGCAGTCCCTGAATAAACCAACTTATTCTCCATAGAGTGGGTCCCTCTACATGGCCATGTGTAAAATAGGCAGATTTTAAAGTACAGATTTTCTGACCTGAATGTTCAGGCCACTGAGTGTCAGCATAATGGCTGTTTAAAGAAGTATAAACTTACAGCTCCTTAATTTTACAGATTTTTTTTACAGAGTTTGTGTTTTTATTTGATATGAATTAATAAAAAATATTCATTCATTGTCTGTAACCGCTTTTCCCATACAGGGGCTACAATTTAAATAACTGTTCAACACATTAAAGACCCTTTAAACATTGGCCATTTGCACACACATAAAGACAATTAGTATTACATTCTATTAAAATAAAGTTCTTATTATAGAAGAATAAATATATGAAGTTTGCATTTCAGGAATACTGTGATCAACAATGGTGTTGACAAAAAAACATTAAAAAAAAAAAAACCAGCTCCTTTCCCTTGTTATTTTTTCTGAAAACAAAGCTTCTTAGAATATAGTGCACCTCCTGCTGATGCTCAATAAAGAAAGTAATAGTGAAAAGTGTCAATCCTCTTGACGAGCTTCTCTCAGCTTTACAAACCTGTACCAAAACCAAAATATGACACATTTGAGAGAGGTTTCCGAGACGTTAAACTAAAACCTCGTTGGGAAAACAAATTAAAATTGTTTTCAACAAAAAGCATCAGCCGCAGCCAGTTAAAACTATGTAAACAGACCAGAAGGGACACTCACCCATTTTTTCCTTGGCTCACTTTCATCAAAAACAATGATGGAGACTCTGTCACTGATGAAAGACAGTCTGGAAATGATTGACAGCTGGCGAAAGTGAATGTCATTGGAGATGTCAGAAAACATCCTTTCATTTGTCATGTTTATATAACGTACATTGATAGCTGACTGACAGCTTTATGCCTTTTCAAGTCCTACAGTTACAGACGGTAGTCAATCTGTTGCTCTGCATACCTTGCTAACCTCCTTTCACCATGCTCTTCAATGGCCTGGTGGTTCTGAATAGGCATGATGTGAATGCTGGATCATTCTCAGCGCTGCAGTGACACTGACATGGTTGTGGTGGGTTAGTGTGTGTTGAGCTGGTACGAGTGGATCAGACACAGCAGAGCTGCTGGAGTTTTTAAACACTGTGTCCATTCACTGTCCACTCTATTAGACACACTAACCTCGTTGGTAGCTCATCTGACAGTAACCAATCTGTCGCTGCACATCCTCTAGTCCTTCATCAGTGGAAAAAGGACACTGTCGGCTGTATATTAGGTTGACTGCTGTGTCTGATCCACACACTGACACATATTGAGTGGCTGAGTGATGGTGTTTTAGGGGCCTGATCATTGAAAAACAGGGTGATAAGGGGCAAACGTGTAGGCATATCAACAGCTGGGCTAGAGTATGTACTTGTAGAAGTACAAAGTGCTTTTGATTGATGGATTATGATTGATCCATATTCCTGAAGCAAGCCTAACAATTATTGTATTAACCAGAGGGTTACCCTTAACCCATGACATAGAGAAAGAGAAAAGGATAGTGATAAATATTTCTGAGGTCCCCACCAATGTGGTCCAGATGTGTTTCCAACTGCAGGAATCCTGATTCAAGTACTAGTTGTGACACGTGCCATCTCTGGCCAGGGGGGTATGCTGGACGACACAGTTGGCCGAGAGCTCATTAGCCATAATGGATGGTCAGTATCTGTAGCATCCAGAGATTTTTTTTTTTTTGTCTGGTGGTCTGGAGCCAGCAGAAATCCCCGGTGCTGGAGAGTGTTGGACAGAGTGTGTGGTATGTGTGTGCGCAGCAGTGGGAGGTGATAATGAAGTAGATCAAGTTATGGATTTTCATTTCTCTATTAAAAGTGTGAAAGCGTTGTTTAAATTTTGGGTCACATGCAAATTTGATGAGGACATGGGAAAGAGTTTGCATTGTTTGTCTCATTTTAACACTCCCACACAAGTTATAGGTGTTAAATTGTTCATAAACATGTCCTGTTTTTGATGAACTTTAAAACACCCTACATTTTAGGCATGCCTGTTATTTTATAGAGCATGTCACATAAATGCACAATTACCTTTTAACAACACATGTAACTACAATGTTATTAAGGATACAGCGCAGAAACTACAGTAGTATAGACACATGAAGCAACCCCAGTTTACAGTTTAATATAATTACATATTACATTACATATATGTACATAGTAATTATGACGTTATATTTATTTAATAACATGGAATTAAATCTGGATGCTATGCATGTGCATTAATCAATTTATAACTGTAATTAAGTGATTGTTACCTGTATTGTTAATATGTAACTACAGTTTTTAAATGCACAATGTAAAATAGGACCAGCACAGCCACATTTTGAGGCTCATTTTCAGCAAAAGCAAGGCCTTTTCCAGCCTCCTCCAATTCTGCTTCCAATTGAAGGCGCTGACTAAAGATAATTAGCTCTTAGTCAAACTCTAAATTCCCTGATTCAGTCTCTAAAAGGCCACCATCTGCTGCTGTGCTGTTCTGGCTGTTACTCCCCTCTCCTCCCTGCTCCAGGATTTCCGCAAAAGGACACGTCACTTACTCCCATCCAGGTGGAAAAACAGAGGTCATTTGAATACCTCACAGTGCTAGGCAGATCCTGCAATCTCGTTGTGTGGGATTTACACTGGATCTGCATGTGATTAGAGTTTGACGAAAATCCCCTACCTGGCATTTTGCTACACTTTTTTTTCTGAATGTGTTGTCAAGGTTAGTGCAGACCTTTTCAGGGAGTAATGTAATAAATATCAGCAGAAATGCTGTCTTCTATTATGTCGTTAAGCCTGCCACATTCGTAATATGTTTTTTTATTATCATAGAATAAATTATGATAGTGATAAGACTGCTGTGAGGATTTGATGTTAGTCACAGGAACGTTAGTGAGGTCAGTGATCACAGTCACGCCACAGAACACAGTTCCAATGCTCCACAGCCCAATAGTCATGAAGTTAAATACTTCTTTGCAGAAATCTGACATTGGTAGCAATGACTTACTATTGAGTTTATACAACCTATATTTTAATGAGGTTAATCTACATTACTGTGTGCTTCAGATATGAAAATCTGTAACTGTTTACAAAATGAAAGTACACAGCAAATTCTCCAGTGTTAAATCAACATTATTAGTGTTAACACTGAGAGTGTTAAATTATTACACTAAAAGTGTTAATTTAACACTGGTGAATTTGCAGTGTAGGTGTAACATAACCATGGTAATAGGTGCCACGCAACAAGGGTAACAAGGTACTGTAACAACAGAAAAGTTTGTAGGTTAACTATGGAAATGAATGCAGCATTACAATGAAAATAGGTGTAGCATAACCATAGAAACAGGGTAATGCAACAATAGAAATTGGTCTAGCTTGATTATGGAAATTGGTGTAGCATAACCTTGGTAACTATGCAATGTCACAGGGTCTAGATTAATTAGGGCATGTAGCATAACCATGGAAACAGTATAATATGACCACAGAAATGAGTCCAGCTTAATTATAGAATTGGATGTAGCATAACCATAGAAATAGGCATAGCCATACAAATGGTCTAGTTATGGAAGTGGGTGTAACATAAGCATGGCAATAAGTGTTGCATAAACAAATGTAGTAACAGGGAAATAAAACAACAGAAACTAATTCCCCGCATGTGAGTGCACGTTCACAGACTCACTGTCCATTCTGACTGTTCTGAACAAATGCACATTCCCACAATTCCTAAAAGCTGTGTTCCACTGATACGGGCCACATTCTATTCCATTTTTAAGGTTCCCTCAACCAGAGCAGATATGTCAAGACTCCTCCTTAGTCATCACTTTTTTAAGCCAATCAGCAGCCAGAGTTAGCTGAAACCCTGGGAACTTACAGCTCTACTTTTAGATAGAACTAATTTTAGAACTATGTCTTATAGAAACTGTATTTCATTCTCTCTTAACACATCTGTTATAAAGCCCTCAACCCCACCCGTGGTAACAACTGGCTTTGCAAGAATAATTGTACCCATCCACATCTGCCCCCCCCCCCCCCCAACCCCCTTATATACAAATATACATACATTTATTTTTACAGTAATTATGTATATTTTATACAATCACCACAATTATTGAAAAGAAAAATCACTTTAAAAAATAAAGGTTGCCTGTAACTTTTGTATAGACAACTCTCCACAACTCCCCAGTGGATTCTCTAATCTTAGAGATTATATGTGTGCTATGACTCCTGCTGGTGTGTGTACTATCAGATTCACAGAAATGCCCCGAGAAAGACACTCCCGCTAAGTTAGTGTATAGAGAAGAAGAGATCTGTGTGGGGGCTGAATCATATTCTGTGCATTTGACTCTTTAATGTAAGAGCTGGAATGTTTACCAACAGAGGAAGCTGGAACGGTGTTCTCTGTTCCTGACTGTGTTGCCCAGCAACTCGGCTTCATTTACAGTTACTACATAAAAGAATCTCTCTCTCTCTCTCTCTCTCTCTCTCTCTCTCTCTCTCTCTCTCTCACACACACACACACACACACACACACACACAAAACCTGTTTCTTCATATGATATTATATTGAGCCATATCTCTTCATCTCAAGAAAACTCCAATGTAAGTATTGCAGTTTGGGCATGAAAAATCTGAAGGAATTAACATTTCTTTATTAATAAGCTTGTCTTTATTAATACTTTTCTGTTTTGCTAGTAAATCTTTTTTCTAAATGGATTAATTAATAGCCTATAAACATACTAAAGACCATTAGAGAAACCAGAAATATGGAACCTTTTATTCACAAAATGTTATTTTGAAAATGAGCCACCGAGGGCGGCATGGTGGGGCAGCAGGTAGTGTCGCAGTCACACAGCTCCAGGGACCTGGAGGTTGTGGGTTCGATTCCCGCTCCGGGTGACTTCGCCCTGGCTCCGGGTGTGTTCGCCCTGTGCCCACGTGGGTTTCCTCCGGGTGCTCCGGTTTCCTCCCACAGTCCAAAAACACACGTTGGTAGGTGGATTGGTGACTCAAAAGTGTCCGTGTCTGTGTTGAATTGGATAAGCGGTTACAGATAATGAATGAATGAATGAAATAAGCCACCGAGATTAAGGCGTTTTGGCAGCGAGACAGACTCAGTTGGTCTTCTTTCAGTTCTCGTTAAGGCACCTGTTCAATTATAGAGCGGCTCCAATCAGCTGCTTCACTGGCCTCTGCTTCACCGTCAGAGTCTGGTTTATAAAGTTAGTTTTTACCAGCTCTGGGCTTGAGGTCAGTAACGAGAGCACAGCAGATAACAATGATGGGTAATTACAGTTATTAAAGCGGCTTGTATATAACAGTTAGTGAAACAGGGGAGGATATGAGAGTTAGTGAACGTCAATATTAGCTGTGTTCAGGATGTGAGAAAGCACTGTAAACATGCAGCAAATTAAAGACTGCATACTGCTGCACTAATTAGTATATATATATATATATATATATATATATATATATATATATATATATATATATATATATATATATATATATATATATACACACACCACCCTTAGCAGTGTTTCTGCAGTGTAGAATGTAAAGTTTCATATTGTATTGATTGGGACACAGCATCTTCAGCATTAATGTTAATCAAATGCTGTATTTTACTCAACAAATATGTCCCTCCAATATCAAACTCATCGCCCTTGCACCTGCCTTTGCTCATTTTTGCACAGATTGAAAAGTGAGAAACTGAAGCAGTATAATTGGTAGGCCAATTTTCTGTATTTTTGAACATTGATATTAATGTTGTATCTGGTGATATAAAGTTAAGCTACTGATTTACAGAGAGAAGTTGATGTTACTTAAATAAATTAGAGAATTGTAATCTTACATGTGTATTTTTTTTTTTTTTTTTTAAATATGATATGGGGCAGGTGGGGTGCGGAAATTCCCCTTCGTCTGAGGTGGGGAATGATAGAAAATGTTTGAGAACCACTGGCCTAAGGCCAAGGCTTAGGATCTGAATTAAGGTCAATGTTAAGATTAGGGGTTAGGGGTTATGGTTAAGTCTCCACAAAATGAATATAAGTCATTGTAATGTCCCCTGAAATCACAGAGACAAGTGTGAGTGTGTGTGTGTGTGATGTAACCTGCTGGGAATTTCTGTAATTCTGTACCTTATTACTGGAACTGAAGGAAGATGAATAGTAAATATTCAGTGAGGGATGTTTTCATTTATTTATTTTATTTCTGATGTAAGATCACTGCTTGGAAATTTAATCATCTTTTAATGCAGTCTTGGTAATGGCCGGCCCACCAGCCCACCGACCAAAATATAGAGCCGTCACAGAGCATATTAAAAGATTGAATATCGTTGATGTGGACGGCTCGGTGGCACAGCAGGTTAGTGTTGCAGTCACACAGCTCCGGGGACCTGGAAGTCCTGGGTTCAAGTCCTGCTCCGGGTGACTGTCTGTGAGGTGTTTGGTGTGTTCTTTCTGTGTTCGCATGGATTTCCTCCGAGTGCTTCGATTTACTCCCATGGTCCAAAAACAGACGTTGGTAGGTGGAATGATGACTCAAAAGTGTCTGTAGATGTGAATGTGTGAGCGTTCGCCCTGTGAAGGACAAGCACCCTCCCCAGGGTGTGTTCCTGCCTTGCGCCCAGTGATTCTGTGTATGCTCCAGACCCACCATGACCCTGAACTGAAGAAGTGGTTACAGATACTGAATGAATGAATATTGTCCCATGAAAAACATTTATCTCCCAAAATATTAACTTTATAAGAGAACAAAAAACCTAAATTTTCATCACCATTGAATTTTCACACAATGTAAAGGTGAAAATCTTTACTAAGACATAGCAAGCTTAAATGGACAAACATGTAGAAACATTTTTAATTGTGGACAGCGATGATATATGAAAAGAGACCATAAAAAAGATATGAAAAAAAATGAACAAAACATGACATTTCCAAAATGGGAGTTGAAATAGCCGGACAAGACCCAGTGTCTCTCACCAGATCTGTCCCCATCAGCGCTGACAGCTTTAATCATTGACAAAGAGGAGAAAATCATGCTCCACTCTCACTTTACATCTGCTCACATCCACAGATGATTGAGTCGAGCCTTTCACTGTGAACTGAGAAAAGGAAGTAGACAAAAAAGCAACAAGGTCTCCAGAAATTAATGAATATTTTACTAAAATTCACTTCAGATAATCCAAATATTTCTATGTTGTTAATGGTTACATTTTCTTAGTTATCTTTACAGTCACTAAACAAGTCCCCGTTCACTTGTTAGCACTGTTTCACTAAATTCAAACACTGTTATGTACCTGTTTGTGAAAGTGTTACATCAGGATACAATGTTGTCTTTTTTTAACCTTCCGGTGTCTGCAGTTAGGTTTAGGATTCCTTTTAATGTCAGGCAATGCTTTAGGGTTAAGTGTAGAGTTAGGGCTTAGATTTAGTGTTACGTTTAGGGTCAGGGTTAGGTTTTTCATGCCGGATAGCCACAAATTTCCATGAGTATACACATACATAAATATACAAATAAAAATTACCAATCCATCATGTAGGCTATCGCAGGCATCAGATTCAAATTTAAAGTTTGTTTATCAAAAATAAATAATAATAAAAAAAACAGTCAAGTTCATTTGTGAAAATATTTGAAATCTTTGTTTTTTTGTCAGTTAAAAATGTTCAAGAAAATTAAACCATCAAATTCATTTTTTTTAATGAAAAATGTCCTAATTTTTCTCAAAATGGGGTCTATATTTAACACACATTGCATTAGTTCTGGGAACAGATGTTTTGTAAAATTCACCTTAAAACCAGTCTGATAAACGAGTATTTTCTGTTAGATTTGCTAATATTCTCAGAAGAGTGGACTGCCTGCCTGACTCAGACTTTAACATTGATAGGGTGGCACAAGGGCTTAGTAGTCAGCACATTCGCCCCTTAGCGCTGGGATCTTGGGTTCAAGTCCCATCTGGGTGGAGTTTCCATGTTCTCCCTGTGTCTGCTTGGATTTCCTCTGGGGTCTCTGGTTTCCGCACACAGTCCAAAAACATGGAGGTTAGGTGAATTCACTTCTCTAATAACTGTCCTGGTGTGTAAGTGAATGACTGTGTATGTGAATGAATGTCTGTATGCGTGAGTGAATGTGTGTGCCCAGATATGGATTTGGCGCGCTAGTGCCCGATGCAGTCCTCCAGGTGGATGGTAGTTCTTGATCGAGAGTACGCTGTGCATACCTTAGATTAGGGCTGAGCCACTGTTACCCCTTGTGAGGAGCAGAAACCATATACAGTGGAACCTCCACCTACGAACTTGATCCGTTCCGTGACCCGATTCGTAAGTAGAAATGTTCGTTTCTCTAATCAATTTTCCCCATTTAAAATAATGAAAAAGCAATTAATGCGTTCCAGCCCACCCCGAAAGTCACCCTTTTTGCATTGATATATGTTTACAAAACTCTCAAATTAGTAAAAATAAACATGTAGCATTACTAAAAATAAAAAAAGAAATACAGTGGTCACAGTAAAAAAGAGAGAAATAGAGTTTTAAGTGGTTACATATCGAAGACGTGACGACTGTCTGGAGGAGTAACACAGGCACTGGCTGTATGACGGGAGGTGGGGGTGGGTGGAATTGCGAAGAGTAGGTGGTGAATGTGGGGAGACGAAGCATAGATACGACTTAGCACGAATTTTGATGTCTGCTATATACACTAATGCTAAATTGCTAAAACTACAATTTGCTAATCTTAAAAGCTCACTCAAGTCTGGGCGCGCTGGGAGACTCGCCTATTGGGGTCAGTGGCCATTTCCAGCCGCCGGCTCGGCGGAGGCTCGGGTTCGTTTCTGGAGTCATTGTTCGTTGTTGAAGGCAAAAAATATTCAAATGCCCGGTTCTTATCTTTGAAAGTTTGTTAGTATAGGCGTTCGTTAGTAGAGGTACCACTGTGTGTGTGTGTGTTATATATATATATATATATATATATATATATATATATATATATATATATATATATATATACAGGGGTTGGACGATGAAACTGAAACACCTGGTTTTAGACCACAATAATTTATTACTATGGTGTAGGGCCTCCTTTTGTGACCAATACAGCGTCAATTCGTCTTGGGAATGACATATACAAGTCCTACACAGTGGTCAGAGGGATTTTAAGCCATTCTTCTTGCAGGATAGTGGCCAGGTCACTATGTGATGCTGGTGGAGGAAAACGTTCTCCAAAACACCCCAAAGTGGCTCAATAATATTTAGATCTGGTGACTATGCAGGCCATGGGAGATGTTCAACTTCACTTTCATGTTCATCAAACCAATCTTTCACCAGTCTTGCTGTGTGTATTGGTGCATTGTCGTCCTGATACACTGCACCGCCTTCAGGATACAATGTTTGAACCGTTGGATGCACATGGTCCTCCAGAATGGTTCAGTAGTCCTTGGCAGTGACGCGCCCATCTAGCACAAGTATTGGGCCAAGGGAATGCCATTATATTGCAGCCCAAACCATCACTGATCACCCCCAATGCTTCACTCTGGGCATGCAACAGTCTGGGTGGTACGCTTCTTTGGGGCATCTCCACACTGTAACTCTCCCGGATGTGGGGAAAACAGTAAAGGTGTACTCATCAGAGAACAATACATGTTTCACATTGTCCACAGCCCAAGATTTGCACTCCTTGCACCATTGAAACCCACGTTTGGCATTGGTATGAGTGACCAAAGGTTTGGCTATAGCAGCCCGGCTGTGTATATTGACCCTGTGGAGCTCCCGGCGGATTGTTCTGGTGGAAACAGGAGAGTTGAGGTGCACATTTAATTCTGCTGTGATTTGGGCAGCTGTGGTTTTATGTTTTTTGGATACAATCCGGGTTAGCACCCGAACATCCCTCTCAGACAGCTTCCTCTTGCGTCCACAGTTAATTCTATTGGATGTGTTTGGTCCTTGTTGCTGGTATGGTGACATTACACTGGATACCGTGGCTACTGATACATCACAAAGACTTGCTGTCTTGGTCACAGATGTGCCAGCAAGACATGCACCAACAAATTGTCCTCTTTTGAATGCTGGTATGTCACCCATAATGTTGTGTGCATTGCAATATTTTGAGCAAAACTGTGCTCTTATCCTCTGCTAATTGAACATTCACATTCTGCTCTTACTGGTGCAATGTGCAATTAATGAAGTTTGGCCACCAGGCTGCTCCAATTTAGCCATGAAACCTCCCACACTAAAATGACAGGTGTTTTAGTTTCATTGTCCAACCCCTATATATATATATATATATATATATATATATATATATATATATATATATATATATATATATATATATATATATATATATATAAGTCATTATAGCTTGGTTCTCATTCTTCTCCATCCTTGTTTGCTGTATATTTATTCAGCACAGGTATTTCTAAAGCGCTTGTGTTGGTTTTGTTCCAACAAAAGATCAAATATAGAAAGGCTTGTTTTCTAACATAAGCAGACCACAGAAATGTGACTGGGTGATTTTATTTCACAGTTTGTGTGATGGTGGGCTCCAGAACCCGCGTTTAATTTGCAAATGCAGTGAACAAGAGATTTTTTAGAATATCTGCCTTTTAAAATAAGAGAAACCCACATTACTCCAATTATTTTGGCTGATAATTCAGCTGTGACCAGTCAGCTTGTTTACAAACGAGACAGTAGACATGTAAATAACAACATGCAAATAAACACTGAACAACAAACAGCCACTGAGAATGAAAATAAGAAGGAAATACAATATTGCGTTCCTGTGCTGGATTCACAGAAACAGATCTGGCAAAGAGTTCAGGGAATTCATTAGCCCTCTTTGAAAAGCAAATTAATTAAAGCAGAGGGAATGCAGTGTAATTGTAATTTCTCACGTTGCAAAAATAATCGAGCCGTCGCATCAGTTATAAATAGCGTCATCAATTAGAGACATGCCGAGGATGAACACTGATGTTAATGTGAGTGATATTACAGCGGTCATACCAGATTAGGGGAAAATAATAATAATAATAGAAAAACATTTCTGAATCAAACAGAATGAGGCCCAATGTATAATCCCATAAACACAGCCCACTCTGACAGCTACAAGGATGGATTTATTAAGTCTCATGGTCAGTTCGTTAGTCCACTTCCAGTTGTACTGGGCTTCATTAGTTATGTTTGGTCAGTCACTTTTAACCTTTAACATAAAAAAATGGATAAAAAGTGCTTTGAATGGCCTTAATAGACTTCTGAGGAACATTATGTAATGCTTCCAGACATTTTAAAAGAGTCTTCATAATTCAAAAGTGGTTCTTGTGTGTGGCATCTCTCGAATAAACCATATAAATAATGTACAAAGTGAGGTCTTTCAGACTGAACATATAGAGGGTTTCTGGGGTATTTATTTGTTGTTCGCACAATTTCAAAAATAAACATTAAAAAAATATTGTCCTTCAGTAATAGTCCATAAACAACCTCAGAAAATGTATTAAGTTATTTTAAGGACTGATATCTCCTTGCCTAGTGCAGGTCCAGAATTCAACAGTGTTACTGTACTGGCATGATGTTTGGCTTTGTTTTTGTTTCAAAACAGACACAAGCCATTGTTGCTTAACCAACCTGGTCTCACACTTTTTTGCAGAGCAACAAATACGCACTGACTGGTACATTTTGGTGCCGATTTCAGAAACAAATCTCCACAAGAGGTGCTAAAGAGAAACGCAGACTAATGAAAAACTGATGTTTTTTTCTATTGAAACTCAGGTTGATGATAGGATTTTTGAAGCTGTTAATTTTATGTTAACGTTTAGAATAATTTGGGATCGCCCATGATGACTGTCAGTCCTCGAGTGAGCAAGGCAACTACCTATTGCCTCCTGTAATGTAGCATCTGGTACGTATAGGTGAAGCTATATCGTTTAGTCTGGTGGATGGAGCAGATTGTGGACTTGTTTGCTACCAAACTAAAGGATCCCATAACCTTTTACCTAGACGCATCGGGGAACGAGACGTGCTGTCTACTTATTATTAAATGATTAAATCGCATGAGTGACTTTATAAATGACATGTCTTGCGGTACATCGTCGTCAGGCGTCACCTGAGCAGATACGTAGCTTCAGGTACGTTTTGTAGCCTGGTGGCTAATGGGTTGGGGCTTGTTAAATAAAACGGTCAGTGTGTTTCTGTGGCCGTAACGATGTACTTTGTAAACACCATCGCTCTTGTCATGTTACAGGAATGTGAAAGATATCGTGGCTCCGTCAGTGTGTTGAAAAATAACAGCGTACTTCGGTTGCTATGGTAACAACGAGACTATGGCTGTGTCTGAAATTTGAAGGTAGGTGCCTTGACCTCTTGTTGCCTATGTAGGGCCTTAGAAGGCAGCATTGAGATAAAGGTATTTGAAACCAACTCTCTTTTGGGACACATTCAGTAGGCATTAAGTCATTACTAAAATTCCAACAGCTTACATCTAGCTCTCAGTGTACATTTAAAAAGTGGCTAAACCAAGTTTTAAAATGCATTAATTAAATATTGGGTTTGGGACACTACTTCATACCGTCCTGCTTAGCTTTAGTTGGCAGCATTTCTTCTTCTATTTACTATTATTATTATTAATAACAATACTTTTGTGACTCATTTATAAACAAATAAATTACATATTTTGAAGAAAACAATTAATAGAAAGTTAATAGGAAAAAATCAGCAGAATTTTTAGAAAAAAATAAATCTCTTTAGAAATGTAAAATTTAGACTGTACTTTTATCGGAGTTCCGCATGTTTGGTTTTAAGAAGGCCGTTAATCAGTGCAACACCGTGCGTAACGGGAGGAGGAGTGAGCGAGTGTGTAATACTATTATGTCACGTTAGTAATGAATGGTACACATTTATATGAGATTAGTATGAATTATTGAATGTGTGCTGAACTGTTCTACGCTGTGTTCAGTTTATATACACTGTTAATGTTACAGCAGTATGTTTACACACGGGACTGATTCCCTCCAGTCCACCTTAAATGCAGCCTTTAAATTACTCGTTTTTGTTCATTTTCACATGCTTTATACAATTGTTATGCTCTTTAAACGTTGTCTATAACTGAACCACATCTCACAAACATTTTCTGCGCTCAACTTCATATGTAACGTTACCTTAAAATACTTTAATAACATAATTTAGTGAGTATAGTGGACATTTGTTTTTTGCATGTTTTCATAGTCACTTTGAGTGCGCGCGCATGTGTGAATTTTGTGCATGTGCATGTGTGTACATATGCACGTGTCCATCAATTAGTGTCGTTCATGTATGTACGTTTGCTCATGTTTGTTTGTTTGTGTACTCATATGGGTGTGTGGATTTGTGCCGGTGAATTCTTTTGATTTCGTATAATTTCATCATCCTTTAGCAGATGTACAATAATGAATTTTCTTGCAGCCTTAGTCTCAGTCGCAGACGCTCCTCCTACAAGTTAACGGATAGCCTGATACATTCAGTGCACTAATCTGACCTCACTGTCAGGAGTCTGCCAGCTGCATTCTGATTGGCTCTCTGTACCTCTTTACTGTATTCACAGATGGACCAAAATATGCTTATATATTGAATGTGTACTATATGTAGTTTAATGTAGCTAATTTACCTGCCACATAGAGAATAATTGTTTGTAAGTCTCAAATATAATCACAATTAAAGGACACAGAAAACCATTTAAATATTGCAGTCTTTATCTTATTAACCAGACAAATTTACTATGTACATTTACTATCAATATATAAATGAAACTAGGCTCACTCATAAAATAATGTGCAGCCATGACTCTGCCATGATGGCATACTCTGTGTAAAAATGGAGAAGTCTGTGAAAGGCCAGTGCAAGTATGGTGCTTCAGTGAAAACAACTGAGGTGGCTAGACCAGCCAGTCACAGATGTCTTTACTTAATTTCAAAACTTGTATGCATAATTGGACCTCTTTTTTAAGGGGCTCAAATATAATTAGTCACTTTAACAGAAACGAGTTGTTTTGGTTTTTAATGCTATTTGCTTTCTATTTGTTTAGAAATGCCAGGAAGCACCAGGAAGATATGCCCAGGGTGCAATCGTCAGATAAGTGTCTCCTATAAAGCTTGCCCAATTTGCGAAGAGCCACAACCATATAAGGTCAAACTTAAGGAACAGAGAAAACTAGTCCAAGACAATAAAAACAAGATGACAAAATCTATCAAAAAGAACAGCAGCCATGTACTGGTAAGGTCAGGTCATGGCTAAAGGTGCTACCAACTATTTAAGAAGACAAGTCAGTTACTCAGTCATATTTCACAGAGAATTGGTTTGTTTTTCACTGGGGTTTCTTGGTATTATGTATTGTATACATGAGTTTTAAGGTTTTTGAACACTTCCCATGTAATCCCAAACAAACACAATATTTTTTACAGGAGAAACTGATCAATAAGGTAGTATTTTTGTATTATTTGGTTATGAAGTAAAAGGCACTTAGTCACATTATTTGATATGACAGTCATCTTATATGCTATTTAATGTCTTTATTTTTCAGCTTGACAAACTTGCAGCCCTTGATTTCTTCCCTGTATTGCTTTTGGGGAAGAAATGCAAAGGCAGTTTGGTGGCAGATGCAATACTAAGTGGGGATTACCTTCTAGATGATGATTTGCTTCAGAGGGTGAAAATGATGTATGAAGCCGTGTTAAAGAGTAAGTTTAAAAAAAACTACATTTTTTTTTTTTTTTTTTTTTTTTTTTTTTTAATATTGGGTTTGAGTCCCGCTCCGGGTGCTGTGTTCTCCCTGTGTCTGCGTGGGTTTCCTCCAGGTGCTCTGGTTTCCTCCCACATGTTGGTAGGTTGATTGGCAACTCAAAGTGTCCGTAGGTGTGAGTGACTGTGACTGTGTGTGTGTGTCACACCCCTCCAGGGTGTGTTCCCGCCTTGCGCCCAATGATTCCAGGTAGGTTCTGGACCCACCTGAACCTAGTATTGCTACTTTTTCAAAATATTTTCCTGAGCATTTACAACAGTATTTCCATGGTAAAATAAAGCTATCCTAAATCTCCCCTCTCAAGGGTTATGTAATTATTCTTGGGGGAAAAAAAACATTACAAATCAAATGAACATTTACACCGATCAGGTATAGCCTTAACACCACAATCTTCTATTTTAATTTTTAGTCCATCAGCTCCACTTTCCATACAGGTGCACTTCTACAGATGTGGTGGTATTGTTTGAGTTAGTCGTACTGGTATGATTGGATCAGACACAGCATGGTAATTGCAGTGTTAACAGTAATCTATTAGCCAAATACAGTAATACCTGCTCTGTGGTGGTCCTTTAGGGGTAAAGGAGAACAGGGTTAAACTGGGTTAACAAAGTATGCAAAGAAACAGAGTGACTACAGTGCACCTGTATGGAAAGTGAAACTGTTAAAACGGACAAAAACTATAGATACAAGAAGGTGGTGCTTATGTTATGGCTGGTCAGTGTACACCATATAATCTGAAGAACTGAATTCTGAAACAAGTACCACGTCAGGAAACAACGTCTGTTTTCTCAACTAAATGAGAAATATAAAATGCATTGATCCTCCTGTGGAAACAATGATTTGAATCCAGCATTTTTTTATATTATCTGCCAATCTGGAAATCTCTGGCTTGCAGATCACCAGTCAAGAGACTGAAGACCCACAGACTGCCAATCTGGAAATCTCTGGCTTGCAGATCACCAGTCAAGAGACTGAAGACCCACAGACTGTCAATCTGGAAATCTCTGGCTTGCAGATCACCAGTCAAGAGACTGAAGACCCACAGACTGCCAATCTGGAAATCTCTGGCTTGCAGATCACCAGTCAAGAGACTGAAGACCCACAGACTGCCAATCTGGAAATCTCTGGCTTGCAGATCACCAGTCAAGAGACTGAAGACCCACAGACTGTCAATCTGGAAATCTCTGGCTTGCAGATCACCAGTCAAGAGACTGAAGACCCACAGACTGCCAATCTGGAAATCTCTGGCTTGCAGATCACCAGTCAAGAGACTGAAGACCCACAGACTGCCAATCTGGAAATCTCTGGCTTGCAGGTCGCCGGTTCAGAGACTGAAGACACACAGACTCCTGATTTGGAATCTGCCAGCCCAGGAACCCATCATCTGCAGACCACCAATCTGACCACCAGACCTGCAAAAGGAAACATCATTGCTGGTACCCAGGGCCAAAAAGCCAAAAAAAGAACAAGAAGTGAAATATATTTTATTAATAGACAGTAAAGTTTTGTGTATCGCAGTACTTACAATGCGATGGGAAAGTCTTCAGACCCTTTCACTTTTTCACATTTTATGTTGAGGCCTTGTGATAAAATAAAATTAAAAACAAAGTTTCCCCAATTAATCTACGTTCAATTCCCCACAATCACAAAGTGAATATGGAATATTAGAAAATGTATTGCAAATTTATTATAAGTCAAGACAGAACATTTGGTAAGAACATAAGTATTCAGAACCTTTGTATGACACTTGAAATTTAGCCCAAGGCCTCAACATAACGAAATGAAAGGTTCTGAAAACATTCTAAATGCATTATATGTTACACTACATATTATTTTATTTCTAATAAATTGCTTTGAACTTAATTGTATTTAGAGCCAGGCCAGCAAAGAGGACTTGAGAAGAAAAACAAATCAAAAACAACGTACATTTTCTCTTTTTTAAAATATGTTAACATAATTAATATACATATTATCACAAAACTGAAATAGTGATATAAAATGCAGTGTTTGTCAAATTATCTGCATCAGGTACCTGTATAGTTGTTGTATATAAATATATAATTATATTATAGGGCCCTATGTGAAGCTCTAATGGATTAGCATAGGATCTTATCTTGTGTATGATTATAATTTAATAAAGTGTCCATTAGTCAAAACTTGGTGTATGCAGTCTGTTTGGTATGTTCTTTTTATCTGTTACTGTAATAAACCAGAAATGGCCTGTCGTTCAGATGAGTGTCCTGAATGCACTAGAAGAGAGATGCAGAACCAATTTCTTTATTCCAGTGTTTTGAAAAGAAGAGTGAAAAAAGGTAGGTCTTCCTTAAGTTTTTTCACAGCTTTTATACAGATATACTCGGGTTCTTTTATTATTCATTTGTTTTTTTAATCCTCTTTGGTTATATAAACAAGACTGTTTCATTCATCTTAATATCAGTATCTGATATTACCACCACAATTGCAGGAAGTACAGCAGAGGTATTATGCATTCATTGTGCCAAACAAACGTTTACAAAAGCTGGATATTGATATTTTTTCTGAAATTTCAGACTTATGATCATTTGTTTTTAATTATATAGGGGAAAAAGGAGGTCCTAATTTGATGGGTTCCATTCAAGTCTTGGTATGTGTGTAAATAAATTTGTTACATTTGAAACTTTATAGATAATGGGCTCACAGTTCACAACCGTTTAAACAGTGTGATAATTCTAAAGTATCAATAGTTCCTGAAATATTTGTTTTAATTGTAATACTGTATAAAAGTACAATATAATATTTATATGTACAATTTGCTAGCCTGAAAAATTACCTAAATGTGATTACTGACAGTATTTCATGTATGTTTACAGTGGGACCAAATGGAAATATTCCTGGGAGCCATAATCCTTTATTGAGAAATGAATTTGTTGTAATATTTGTATACACTTTGTACATTAATATATTATTTACTTAATAATAATGGCTACCATTTAGGAGGGTAGATTTTTCTAAACGGTTCTGTTCATGAAAAAAATCAGCTTTTTTGATATTTACAAAACCCTGCTACTTCAGTTTTGTGGTCTAACTAACATTCTCTGTTCAATAAAGTACATACAGTTAATTTACTGTTGCATTTTTGCATTTGGTTCATTTTAAACAATAATCAATATGAAGTTATTCCATTTGCAAGAAGAAGCAGTTTAGCTGCCCTAACTGCACCCCAGCAATATTTGTGGTCTCAGTTGCTGTAAACCACAATCATTAGATTGTATAGCGAGGTATTCAAGAACGTACGTATTCTCACTCTACATCAACAAATGACAAACTACACAATTATGCATTGTACAGCAACCTATACCTAACCTATCACTGTTCATTATAAGCTGTTATGTTTTGCCCTTGTTTAGATCTGAGGAGCAAGCTATATTCATCACTAATCACTAAGATGTCATGAGATGTGTCACATACACAGCAAAGCCAAACATGTAAGTTCATATTTGCATAGCTATCGGAATATTTCATTTAACTGTCCATACTGCCATGTACTGTCATATCAATCTGTATTTTTAATTGCTCAAACATCATGCTGCTAATATGCTGCTTACTAATCCCCTCCTTGTCCACAAAAGATTCATTTACAGTTGTTCCTTGTATTGACTTGACAAGATCATGTCTGCGTACCTACCTTGTACAGTAAGAAGCAGGGAAGAGATAATGAGAATATGACAGATGATGAATATATTATCAAATCTGGAAACATTTGTACAATTATTCATTTAATTTAAAAAAACAACAACAACAACACACAATTAGTTACAGCCCAACACCGGTAAACACAGTATAGCAGTACACTAGAACTGCATTTTTAATTTGTTGGACCAGTGTTTGTATGTTACTGCTGGTTTGCCTAACCAGGACTAATACTTGTAGAGACAATGTCATATGCTACTGCATTAATCTTGGCACTAGTGTTGCTCTTAAATCAGAGACGTACAGATATATACAGCAGGAGCCTAAAACTACCATGTGATACAAAGGTGGGGAAATTTCTGTTTCTCAAACACACACCTAACCAACATTTAATCACCATCTGTTAGCCACCTTCATGACATCATTACGCTACCAACTAATCACTGTTGAACAAACACGTACATGCAATACTGTTATTTTACTGTATGAATGCTATTATGAAATCTGTAAAGGAAGCCACGACCTTACCTCAATGCAAGAAAGGGGCTTAATCAAATTTATACAAGGCCTACTCCAATTACAAATAATTCTAAATGAATGTAATGACCCATGATATAACCATAGCTTTACAAATATGAATTTTAAAATATATCAAGGTGTAATGGGACAGCTATCCGGATAAAGATAGCTGTTGACTGATTGTGATAAACCCAAAAACAAATAAACTAAAATAAGTATTGGGGCTTAACCAGGTTTGATGTGGTGAGGGGTAATATTGTCACCAAGAGCTATCAGGAAGTGAAAGTGCTTGTGACTACCAGGGAACCAAATGAGGAGGGAAAGAGATGAAAAGAAAATGAGAGAAGAGAGGATTTAAAAAGGAAAAGGGGGGGGGGGGGGGGCAGTGGGATATAGAATCCCAACAGGGCAGTGTTCTCCAGACAACTGGAGAAAAATATCGTGGGAGATTAAACACAACGTTTAAATACCGCAAACATAAGCAACCGCTTCTTTTGAAGAGAGAACAATTACCGGCAAGGTTTGGCTTTCGCAAACTCAAGACTCTGCACTGAAGACACAGACTGAAGGCTTAACAAAGGGTAAGCTCCAGCTGTTGTCAATCGGGCTGATTAACACGGTTCCTGAGATGTGGTCGCCCCCTGTTGGTGGGAGGACCACGGCGCGGACGGCTTACACAAGGAACATGCACTTATCCTCTGGTTATACCAGGATTTCTGGTCATATATCAACTACACATTCTTATGACTACAGTACCGAATAGTTTGGCAGATTGATGGGATCTGTGGTTTTAATACGGATAAATATATAGAGACTACTTTTCGGCAACTCTCAATACATACGGGCTCATTCACAAACACATGCACACACACACACATACGAGAGCACAAGAAACAAACGTACAAACATGAGCAAAGGTACGTACATCCAAGACACGAATAGATGGACACGCGTGTATGTACACACACGCAAACAAACGCACAAGCACGGGCAGACACACACACACATATACACAGCCATAGTCTCGTTGTTACCATAGCAACCGAAGTACGCTGTTATTTTTCAACACACTGACGGAGCCACGATATCTTTCACATTCCTGTAACATGACAAGAGCGATGGTGTTTACAAAGTACATCGTTACGGCCACAGAAACACACTGACCGTTTTATTTAACAAGCCCCAACTCATTAGCCACCAGGCTACAAAACGTACCTGAAGCTACGTATCTGCTCAGGTGACGCCTGACGACGATGTACCGCAAGACATGTCATTTATAAAGGTCACCCGATTTGTCTAAGTAAAAGGTTATGGGAAGGTTTAGTTTAGTAACAAACAATCTGCTCCATCCACCAGACTAAACGATATAGCTTTACCTATACCAGGGGTCGGCAACCCGCGGCTCTTTGATCCCTCTGATGCGGCTCAGCTTTTGAAAATAATTATTTATAGTATTTAATTAAAATGTATTTTATTTTATTTCGTTCATTTTCAAAATGTAATTCTATGAAGATTAGGGCGATCTTGTAATATCTAAAATATTTTAATATTTAAAATATTTTTGTCGCTCTTAATACACGTCACAACTTCCAAAGTGAGACACCCCCCAGTGTGGTTTCTTGAACTTTTTGACAGCTGACTGCACGGCGCCACTAAAAGGATGACGGCACGCAGAGAGAGGACAGCATTTTTGTTTACTGCCAGTGGATAATTTAAGTTCGGCATTTTTTTTCCATTACTACAAGGACTCAAATAGACATTGAGTAATTTACTTATCCGTCAACCCAACATCTTTTTTTTAAAAATGTTTTGTTGCATGCAGAAATGCTATTTCATTTTCTCTGCAGTCGTTCATTGATTTCATAAATGTAACACAGTATAGTTTGTTTATACATAGCACGAATGCAAAAAAAAAAAAAAAAAAAACTGTTATGCGCAGTGTTATTTCATTTAAAATTTCAAAAGGGTTTTGTGACTCCCAGTGTTTTCTTTACTGTGAAATGGGTCCAAATGGCTCTTTGAGTGGTAAAGGTTGCCGACCCCTGACCTATACGTACCAGATGCAGGAGGCAATAGTTAGCTGCTTTTCTCACTCGAGAACTGACAGTCATCATGGGCAATCTCAAATTATTCTAAACATTAACATAAAATTAACATTGACGATTAACAGCTTTAAAAATCCTAATCTCAACCAGAGTTTCAATAGAAAACCATCACAGTTTTTCATTAGTCTGCGTTTCTCTTTAGCACCTCTTGTGGAGATTTGTTTCTGAAAGCGGCACCAAAATGTACCAGTCAGTGCGTATTTGTTGCTCTGCAAAAAAGTGTTTAGAGGTACGTATAACCACAGAAGCGTGACACTTTCTTATTTAGTGCAGTCTGAGAGCTCATAGGTTATGCCCTACATGATATGACGTATGGTAGCTTACAAGTTCTTAGCTTGAGAAATGTTCTTTTAGAGATGTTTGAGAAATTGCTCAGAAAATGTGGCCCAAATTGGATGCTCCTTGGTGAATGCTACTTTAATATTTTACATTTATTGTCAAAAAAGATAGCTACAATATTCAGAAAAGATAAAGGTTACCACAAAAAGTAAAGATTAAAAATTTGGACTTATATGGGCAATATTTATGGAGCTATAGTACACAATTTTAAAAATTAAGGTACTACAAATGGTTCTTTGAGCGATGCCATAGAAGAACCACTTTTAATTCCATAAAGATCTGTTTTTGCTAATACTTTTAAATGGGTAAAGAACCTTCAGACTAAGAGATTAATTTTTAAACCTTTAAAAGGTTCTTCACTTATTCATCTCTTAAGGAACCATGGTTTATTATGGAACCAAAAGTGGTTCTTCTGTGTCATCACTCAAAGAACCATTTGTAGCATCTTTATTTGTAAGAGTGAGCTTCAATTATCTAGAACTGTCTGAATGGGAAACAACACTAAGAATTTACAAACAAGCTACAAAAGTTTAGTATTGTTTGAATGGGCTACAACAGAGTTCAAATGGACCATAACATTCTACAAGTGTGTGAATGGGCTACAACTGTCTAGAACGCTCCAACATTCTGGGCATCTCTCACTGGAGTTGTAGAGGTTCCTTATGGTGTCCTGCCTATAATAAAGACCAAAGGTGATCTGGCATCATATGTAATTGCACTCCACACCATGCCACTAGGGGTCTGTCCTAAAACGTAGTAAGCTGACTAACTAGAGAGCATTTTATGTCATAGTGTGCGTGCTCCTGACAAATAGGCTGTCCCAATTCTTAGACACTGCATTATGGTGTTTTCAAAGATATCTTAATTTGGCCCAGTTTTAAGCATCGAACCCTTCCTTAGCCGTGAAGGTAATCCCATGATGCAATGCCAGAACAACTCCTGTTCATTTTGCTCTTCTCCCAGAGCAAAAATAATTAAAATCACAATAAAAACTGGAAGATTAGAATCCAATGTGCTGAAACGCTGAGGCACATGCTAGCCACTGAGGAAAGTGAACACCGGTTGCATGCAGTGGGCGGGCACAAACCATGACGCAATCGCTCTTGTCTCAATATTCTGCCTTATGAGGACAGACCACCATTAGAACGCTTAAACAGCTGTCTATGCATTCAGTGCCTACCTAGGCAGCTCACTAGGTTTTGGGACAGACCTCATGTCTTCTGGACATGTGACGCATGACAACAAACCATTCATACTGCCTCTGACCACAGCCTCCACACACACAGACACCAAGACAAAAGTTAGACTCATCACTGAATACCATTAGACCCTTTCCATTCTGAGTGACTCATATCCATTCTGATTGACAATCTTTGGCAGTCTTTGACATTGACATGGTGTTGAGGGCCTGCTACATGCAGCTGTCTAACAGGACACCCATGGAGGGCATCACCACTCGCTGAATGTCCACAATCATGGCTGTTGGGTCACTCTGTCCGTGTTTGACAATCCGTCAGTTCTCCCTCTCCATGGTAACAGTGTGCTACCATAATATCCACACAAGCGGTATGGCACGGAATACATTGAAAACACCATCCCACTTCCCAGAGCCCTGTGATGCAACCCCTCTCGAACGTTTCCAACCCCTTGTATTATTTTCAAACTCTTCCCTGAGGCATATGTGGCTTGCAAAGGATTCTTCCAACACAACAGCACGAGACTGAATAGAAAGCACTCGCAACAGGATGACCTTATGGTCAGTCATGTACAGAGATAAGGCTTGTCCTTGCTTACATCACGTGCCGAGGGTAAAACTAGTATCATTCGCATGTCTAACAATGACAAACCCACCCACCAAGTTGATTGCTACTGTGCTCATGTATTTTTATGAAAATGAGTGTGTGTAGTGGAATGTTTCAAAGCTGGAACATATTCTAGTTTTCTCCACTCGTATTTGACCTTTCTCACAAGTTTTTTTTTTTTTTTTTTTTTTAGAGGGGGGGGGGGGATTCAGGTAAATCTAAATTCTAAAAAGGTATTAAGTTAAAATTTTGGCTTTCATTTCTTTGTGCTAGTTTCAGTTAAATACAACTTGCTTTTATTAAAAGCTACATAACATATAACATCCAAATTTTTCTAGGACTAGTTTTATATAACTTTTGAATTGCAAATATTATCCCAAATAAATTCAAACTAAAGAAGTCTGTACACCAATAGAGCAAATATCAGTTATAGGTTTGCTCAGTAAGTAGGTCATCACCAGTAGTGGAGTGGACTGGAGTGGAGTGGTGTATCTTTGGCAGGAGAGCAGAGAGAATGACTGTGTGTGTGTGTGTGTGTGTGTGTGTGTGTGAAATAGAGAGATAGAGCGTGGGATGATGGAGAGTTTTATTTCTGATGAAGAGGAGCGAGGGAAGCCCAGAGCCTGCAGTGATTTCTTAAAAACCAGAGAGATGCTACATTTGACCATGGGCTAAATCTCTTATTCCACTGACCTGACTGATTCTGTACTGCCCACAAGACACTCACTGTGTGTGTGTGTGTGTGTGTGTGTGTGTGTGTCAGTGGTATAGCCAGAATCTTCATTTCAAACTATGGCAGCTGCAGAAAGAGAGGAAAATTTAAAGCCTCTTTTTAAATACACAGACTTGTTAGGCTTCAGTGCACAAACAGTATAAAATAATAACCGTGGGGGATCAGCGATGGTATGCAGCTATGTAGTTGTAGCTCGTTGATCTCAGGAGTGCCATAGATGTTAGTCTTTATTTGTTTAAAGTGGGGTGGAAAAGGCATAAAGATGAAAGGATCTCATGTCTGGGTCTAACTTGCTTTATTGGATTGCAGGATTAGTCTTGTTGCGTGTGTTTGTGTGTATTTGTGTGTGTGTGTGTGTGTGAGAGAGAGAGAGAGAGAGAGAGAGAGAGTTGAGATAAAAGACCCTACAGGATACACATAATATATGCACAAGTATTGATCAGGTACAGTGTGTCTATATTAGAAAATTCTTTGATTCTGGGTCTTTGAGCTGATGTGTCTCTCTCTCTGTGTGTGTGTGTGTGTGTGTGGGTGTGTGTGTGTGTGTGGGTGTGTGTGCGCGTGTGTGTTTTCGATCTGTGCTGAGTGCTCATCCATTCTAAGCTGCTCTTTCTGCTCTGAAATCAATTAAAAGCCCTGGAGAAACAGTGCAGTTTAATGGGGAATGCTGGGGGTCTATAGAGGGACATTATAACCAAAAACTCAAAAGTACAGAAAAATATTGTAACGTATAGCCCGGTCTAGAGTGTTCCTGCTGTCTGTCTCATTTGTCTCCGCGTTTGCTCCTCCCTCTTGTGCCTCTTTTGTGTTCCTGCCCCCTCGTTATCTGTCCCAGGTGTTTCTTGTTTCTGTAGTCTTTTTATAGTCCATGTCAGTGGTTCTTGGTTGTGGGACGTTGTGATTGCATGTATGTTTGTGGGTCATGGCTGTGTGCAAGAGTCTAAGTTTTGGTGTGCTGTTTAGTTTGTGTTTAGCTGTCTTGTTTAGCCTTGTTTGATGTTTATCTTATGGTTTAGTGCCTTGCCCCTTTAGATATGTTCATGTTCAGTGTTTAGCCCAGTGTTCAGTGTTTAGCCCTTGTGTTTAATGTCCTAGCCTTTGTTTAGCCTTGTTGTTTATAGTTTAGCCTCTGCTTTGTGTTCATCATCTGTTAAGTGTTTAGCCTGTTCTGTTTTGTTCTTGTTTACTTTCTCTGTTTTTAGTCTTGTTCAGTATTAGTCCCTTTTGTGTTTAGTGTCTAGCCTTGTTTAGTGTTCTTTGTTTTTGTTTCAAGATCTTTGTATTGTTTTTGTTCTATAAGTTAAATTAGTCTTGCTAAGTGAGTTTAGTAGTCTTTATCTAGTTCCCCTGTCTCTCTGTTTAGTTCCCTTTTTGTGTTAATTAAAGGTCTCCTGTGATTACCTACTCCCTGTTCATTGCTCTTTGACCTCCCCTACCTACCACCACGTGACAAATATTCTTCTTGGCTCTCCTATGTTCATTGATAGCTAAAGCTAACGTAATTTAAACCTTGTTTATAGATCAGTGTGCGATACGTCAGAACTCACCCAGCTACACTATATGGACAAAAGTATTGGAACACCTAAATGTTACAAAAACAGAAGTTTTATGACATCCCATATTAAATCCACAGACATGAACATGCATTGTGTCTGAAACTTGAAGTGCCCTGGTCATTATATAGTGCACTGCAGTACTTTGGGGTTCTGGCATTTTTTAGTGTCCCAAAAGCATAGTGGAAAAATTGTAGTGCACTCAAGCAATCCCACAGTGGACCATAAAATGTAGTCTAGAACCCATGTACACTAGGTGACATGCGTGGATAACAGATACCCACAATGCAATGTGCTGTTTGGTAAAATTGCTCACTACCATTCTGAAAGGAGCCATTTCAGACCCAGGGATGGCATTGGTTCCTCTTTGCAACTACAAATGTAGGCTTGGAACTCTGCCATTTTTGAGTCAGTAGAGTGTTGATGATTTTACACACCACATTCTGTAACTATACACAGTCTGCCATTTTGTGTCTGAGTTACTGTGGTTCCTAAACACTTATTCTTTCCAATAAACTCTCAGTTGACATGGAATATCTAGGGGGGACAAAATTCCACAGACTGACTTGTAAAGGTAGTACCATACTATAGTAATATGCTCAAATTTAGTTCCTTCAAATTGTCAGATGGCATGGTTACTGCCTTCTCAGTAAGTGTGATGCTTGTATAAAGTTATAATCACAGTAAATACAAAATATAATATAAATCAAATATGAAAAATAAAAAAGAAAAGTAGGTGTGAGTGAGTTTGAAGAACAATGTTTTGTTCAGATTCTCCTTGACTGTATGAATTTGTTAAATTAACAGCACACATTATTTAAAATCATTATTTATGAACCGGTAAAACTAGGTATTGGATGATAACCTCAAATAATATTGGACACTTACTGGAATAATGTTATTTGCTTTTATTCTAATGTTAATCATTATTTGTTGTTTGTTTGTTTTGTTTTCTGCTCAGATAGATACCTTTTTTAAATCTCATAGCCTCTGGTGCCTAAAATATTTGCACAGTAATGTATATTGTAAAATCGTTAGAGAAAACTGAGCAATTCCACATCGTATTAGATTAGTATGCATTGCTAATTGGTGGAGTTTACATTAAGATTATATTCATTTTTAGCTAGATTAATTTTTGTTCTGCATTGAAAATCTAAAAATTGAATTTCAAACACTGGTCTCAATGTGATCTGGTACATATTTGACTAAAACAACCTTGACACTAACCGTAATCCTAACCATGATCCGAACTACAACCAAACAAAACTATGTTCTAAACATTAACATGACCCTAAGCATAAACCTAATCCTAACCCAAATCATAACCACAACCATGACCCTAAGCCTAAGCCTAAATCTTAAATCAGCCCTTTTTAGAAATGTCAGAATATTTTTTTTTCTGGTGTTAAATTTTTCACTGTTTTTGTAAAACTCCTTCAAGTGCATAACAAAAAGATTGGGTGGAATTAGTCACCAATGGATGGAAACTCACTTGTTGATCATAAAATAACTCCAAATCATAACCATTCATGATGTACACCTTAGTAGTATCTGAGTTGCTCCTGTGTTTACTCATATTTTGGAGATCCAATTATGACAGGTCACATGTGGGTAAGCATAAAAAACATAAACAAATATGTATAAATATGATTTATTTATGATTCATTTCTCCATTCAGAGGATCATAGCTACAGCTTAATAAGTCGTGGGGTTCAAGAGTGAATACAAGGATAATCCACTTAAAATGTGGGAGGGCATCAAACCAGGAGGCATTTAATATTTGTGTAAAAATATCCATCTGGAAAAGCAACATTCGACAGCATATCTTGCAGTACATTGCATCATAGCGTGAATGCTCCATGACCACAATGACAACAGCTGCATGTTGTAGAACAGTGTGAATGTTGACAGCTGAACCTGGTGGCATTTAAGTTAAATGAAAATCAACACCATGGAAAATTGCAGTTTTTGCAGAATCAACCATGATTTTTATGGTTTGAATGGAAATATATTGAACATTTAGTCCAGAGCAGGGTTTAGTCCTCACATGGGTAACTGACACATAGACATGAAGCCTAGACTTGGACAAGCTTTTCTATTCAGTAGATAATCTTCAGTTAGACTATGTGTAGTCCAGGAAAAGGCTTAATTCATATCTAGAAATCAGCATTTGAGCCTAGTCCTGAACTACATTGTCCTTCGTATCCATTTCAGAATAGAGGACTAGGTTTAGTCCCTGTCTTTGAAAACTCACTTAGAACATTCACTCAAAAATATTTTGTAATCCAGAACTAAACCTTTTATGTACGGAAACTGGCCCATAGCGCATAGCTTTTTAATTGTGATTCACCACTGGCACAGCAGATTAGTCCAGGACTAGATTAAATCCAGTGGCGTCGTTAGACCTGTTCCAATGGAGCTAAAGCTCCCCTAAATGTTCTTAAGCCTCCCTAATAAGAGTATAATTAGAGGTGGGGATGTCAGGCAACGTCATGGTTGCTTCTGAGAGGCTTCCTTTGGCCACCCAGCATTATGGGTAGTGGGGCAGCATAGAACAAGGCTCTTCAATGCAATGTCCCAGAGGCACACTGTGTGTCTATATTCTATTACAGACTACAGTTTAGTCACTAGCTGCCTCTCAGCTCTTACCCAGGCTACACTCAAGGGTTTTATCTCAAGGTTTTTATTAGCTACAGAAACTGCATTACTTAATTTGCCATGGAGATGCCACTGTCAGTCATTCTGTGATTTGTCCCACCCACATAAATCAGAGCAGACAGCACATGCTAGATTTTTTTATACTGAATGTAATATAATATGGCTGCTTGTTTATTCCATGGTATAGGAATCGCTGGTCATGAAGACACAATCAAACACTGAGACCGTTTCAAGGCAAGACACATCAAAACAAAGCCAGGCTGAACATTGCTACCAATTTCAGTCAAAATTACAAGCTTTGTGCTCTGTTCATTGCTGTTTCATGAGGACAGACAAATTTCATAAGGAGATATTCATTCATTCATTCATTATCTGTAAGTGCTTATACAGTTCATGGTCACAGTGAGTCCAGAGCGTGGAATCATTGGGCGCAAGGCAGGAACACACTCTGGAGGGGGCGCCAGTACAATACATACTCACACACTCACCCCTACGGACACTCTGAATCACCAATCCATCTACCAATGTGTGTTTTTGGACCGCGAGAGGAAACCCATGCGGACACAGAGAGAACACACCAAACTCCTCACAGACAGTCACCCGGAGCGGGACTGGAACCCACAACCTCCAGGTCCCTGGAGCTGTGTGATTGCGACACTAACCTGCTGCGCCACATGAGTAAAAGTGTGGAAAACTGGATGCAACATTTATTTTATCTTCTTTGATTTTCATCTTGTAAAGAAACAGAAAAGTTTGGAATATACTGACTCTTTAGTGCAAGCTGAAAACAGTAAAGGGGTGGGGGAGGGCTGAACTTGCTTTAAGAGAGAGAGAGACACTAGAGCACACAGAAAGGAGAGATATGGCTTTAAAAAAGGATACAAAACTCAAGTATGATAAAGAATGTTTAATGTGCAAAAGGCAAATAAGAACTTACAAAAATAGGCCAAGACTCTTAAGGACTAAGATTTCCCTAAATTTTTATATACATTTAAATGTAAATGGACTGTGGCTTTTTGCTGAGTATTGGACAAAAGTTTTGTTTAACTTTTTTTCACAATGCTTTCTAATCCTACTCCAACTTATTCCAGAAACCAGAACTTTACAGTTATTTGAGAATCACTGACGTTTATATAATGTTTTATGATCAAATGTGTAGAGAAACCGAGAACATTTGTAGAATATCAATTCCTTTAGTACTGAGTCCAAAATAATGAAAGACTAAGGCTCCGAATCCAAGCCAAACTCATAAAAGAGCGAGGCTCCCACACTGGCAGACCTCCCACTGACACACCAGCACCAGGGGATTCTGGGAACTCACAAAGGGATTCTGGGAACTCACAGAGGGAGTTTAACTAATCCCCAGGAGGCTCTGGAGCTCTTCTTTCTCGCTCTCTGAATTCTCTCATTGAAAAATATCTCTGAAAGTAACAGTATGATTGGGACTTTTAGTTTGAAGTTTTTTATTTTATTTGTATTTGTGAACTGGAATTTTTAGGAACTGATGGCTCTGTATCAAAACATGTCCTTGCACAGAGACTTTATACACACAAACACACCAAACAACAAATAGATCTACAAATCTATACACTGTTTAAAATAAAGGTGCTACCAAAGGTTATTTGAGTGATGCCATAGAAGATCCAGTTTTGGTTCCATAAAGAACCATTTTAGGTTTTAAATAGGTTTACAAATCCATCACTTGACTTTAAGATTCTTTATACAAAAACCATTATCACTCAAATACCCTTTTGTAGCACCTTTAATTATAACAGTATAATGCTAGACAGAGTGAAAAAAAAATACATAAAACATCTGTTTTAGCAGGAAGTACAACCTAATTAACACTTAGATTGTGTGTTAGTTCTTTATATATATATATATATATATATATATATATATATATATATATATATATATATATATATATATATATATATATATATATTAGTTATTTTTTATGTTTTTTATACTGATGTGTGTTTTTTATACTTTTACCATGATGTGTTTCAAAGGTGTTACAAGTCAAATTTACAGTAATAATAATAATAATAAATGTAATAACAATGATTCATAGTTATTTTATAATCACTAAGCAAGCTCCCATCCACTGGTGGCACTGCTTAACTATATACATTCTAACACTCTGTAAAATCCCACAAAAAAGAGCTACAAATACTGCACTGCAATCTAGTCTAGTACTCAAAGTACTAGACGCCTACTATATTGACACACCATGCCCTTTCTTTCAGCTCCACTGACCATACAGGATCACTTTGTATTTCTACACTTGCAGACTGTAGTCCAGCAGCATTGCTGTGTCTGATCCACTATAGTACCAGCGCAACACACACTAACACACCACCGCCATGTCAGTGTCACAGTAGTGCTGAGATTGACCCACCACCCAATTCATACCTGCTCTGTGGTGATCCTTGATGAAGGGGGGCAAACAAAGTATGCAGAGCAACAGATTGGCAACAGTCTGTAATTGTAGAACTATAAAATATTCCTGTATGGTCAGTGGAGCTGAAAAAAGGTTTCTCTGGAAAAAGTCAGTCTGAAAAATAGTTGTTGTTAACAGGAAATTGTGTGTGTGCATTTATACGAGAGCAGATAACACACAAACACGTGCACACACACACACACACACACACAACACGCTTTAATCTGCTGCTTGCTGCTGCAGCGCATTTTCACACTGGAAAAGGAAATTCCTGCTGCTCTTCCATAAACAGCAGATTTACCATGTCGAGGTCAAAGGTCAAAAGGAGTGTATCCTCACCTCAGCAAAAACCACCAACTCTTCTACAACCTTTCTCACACACACACACGCACACAAACATGGATGAACAAACTCATTGTTTTTCATGTTAGTATTTAGGCCTTTGAGAGCTCAAATATCCTCACGATGATAGGAAAACAGAACAAACTCTCTCACACACACACACATACACACTCACACACCTATAGCTGCCGATGTAAAGATAATCCCTTAGTCTTAATCATCCCTCCTTCATAATTTTCTCACACTCTCTGAAAGCACTCTCTTTGGGTTTAGCCTCCAGGACGTAGCGTCAGGCTTCATTAAGAGATAATATCCTCTGTAAGAACAGGGTGAGATGCTTGGGAATGTCTTTCATTAATAGAGTTTTGTTTATTTGGTGCATTTATGATCAGCCTTGCCTCTGTTCTGTATCAGTTTGAGCACTTTCCCCCCCTCTAAACAGCTACTAATAAAGAAATTCAGAGGTTTACACAAAGCTAATATTAAACTAGATTGTGATGTCATGCCTGGAGTTTAGTTATTTGTTTTGTTGTACTTTTAAAAGTTCTGTATATGATCCATTCTGTCACTAGATGCTGCACTAGAGCCCCAGGTGTCTTACACCAAAACAAATGTCTCATACTCGCAGCCTAACACAGATGCTAACCCTAGAAAAAGCTAAATGCAGCTTAGTGTACTAAAACAATTTATTATATCTCCCATCTGGTTTGGTAACGGCTGGCTTGGGGATCCCCAGGAGGTGCTGGTGGAAGTTGCAGAGGATAGAGATGTCTGGGCTTCGTTGCTCACCCTGTTGCCACTGTGACCGTGAAAGAGATAAGCAGAAAAGAAGAAGAAGAAGATGATGATGATGATGATTAAGTAATTTTTAACATCTTTACATTAATAAAATAATGTTGCAGTCACACAGCTCCAGGGACCTGGAGGTTGTGGGTTCGATTCCCGCTCCGGGTGACTGTCTGTGAGGAGTTGGTGTGTTTTCCCTGTGTCTGCGTGGGTTTCCTCCGGGTGCTCCGGTTTCCTCCCACAGTCCAAAAACACACGTTGGTAGGTGAATTGGTGACTCAAAAGTGTCCATAGGTGTCAGTGTGTGAGTGAATGTGTGTGTGTTTGTGTTGCCCTGTGAAGGACTGGCGCCCCCTCCAGGGCGTATTCCTGCCTTGCGCCCAATGATTCCAGGTAGGCTCTGGACCCACCGCGATCCTGAATTGGATGAGCGGTTACAGATAATGAATGAATGAATGAATGTGTCCTCTATGTTGGAAAAGCCATTCCAGTGTTGATTCTTGTCTTGTGACAATTTGATTCTCTTATGACTAGATGAGTGTGATGCCCTGTGTGTTTCCTATAACCCTTCTAGCAAATGCCTGCTGTGTGGTTAGCACACTATGTGGATTGTCTGCTGTCACATCATGCAAGTTGATGCCATATGTGATGGCTGCAGTAAAATATTTGTAACATTTCTAATATGTATTACCTTATGATTTAGAGTTATTTTAGAATCAATATGCGATCTCCTGTTTCATTAGATCCACTCAAAATGAAAAAGGAGCTGGACAAGAATTACAGTCATTTATAGTCATTATTTATTTAATTAAATTCCTTGCAGAGTTGTCATCACTAGTCTTTAATTATACCTATTACATAAGATCAATCTTTAGGAAATCTATTTTTAATGGTTTTTAAAATTCATTTTCTAATTTCTTTTTAAAAATTAAACAGCTGGTTTGATGTCAGTTCATAGACATCAGTTGTGCCCCATTTGAAAAGCAACCCAGGCTGAAAAACTACTTATATGTATGATAGGTTTGGAAATATTACTGCTCATCACTAGATTTCTAACATGTAAAGAACAGGTAGTGTCCAGGTTGTTTTTGTGACATCAAAGCAATTTTATGAAGTAGGGCGGCACAGTGGTGCAACAGGTGCTCCGAGTAACTCTGTGGGAAGTTTGGGTTTCCTCCAGGTGCTCAGGTTTCCTCTGTGCCAGAAACACACTTTGGTAGGTGGAATCAAAGGCATAGGAGTGAGTTTGATACTGGGGGGGTGGACATATTTGAGTCAAAGCTCACCCCATACCCAAAATATTACCTAGCTATAAGCTGACTCCTGTGTAGATAAAGCATTAAAATACTGCGTTCTAAGTATAATTTGACTGCTGTGAGGAATTTTTACTTTAAGGTAGTCCATTTAAAAAAATCACACATTCATCACATCAGATTCCAGCATGTGCAACCGATGAATGCAATGAGTCTACAAGCAATACATTTATGTCCACATTTAGTCAGTTGGAGGTATGGTCCTGCTGAGGTCACAGTACAACAATTCCACAAAAAGACCCAAGAGGCTCATAAGAAACTAAGCATAGTGCCTTATTTCTGTTTATTGATTTTATTTCTAGGTTTATTCCATTACATTCATAAGTCAATTTAAAAACCTCACCTCACACCCTGCAGCTTCTTCTCATGTCTCTTCTAATTCTGCATCAAGTTTCTTCTGATAAAATGATATTTCAGACAAAGCAATACTGAACAAACATTTTCATCACTTAACCTCTGTCACCCCGTCTGCACCAGCATTCTCCTAATAAGACAATACATGATATTTAAAATAATGTAAACTAGTCCAGGGTTAATGATTGATTATGATGTGATCCTGTCCTTGTGTGTAAAACCTGTTGTCACTTAGACTAACACTATTTCTTTAAAAAACAAACAAACAAAACAAAACAAAAACAAAAAATTTGCTTGACCGAGTTAGACAGTGAGGCTGTGTCCCAAATAACATACTATGGAACTTTACATACAACATGACAGAAAGCACTGCTAAGGGTGGTATATGTGGTATATACAGGGGTTGGACAATGAAACTGAAACACCTGGTTTTAGACCACAATAATTTATTACTATGGTGTAGGGCCTCCTTTTGCGGCCAATACAATGTCAATTCGTCTTGGGAATGACATATACAAGTCCTGCACAGTGGTCAGAGGGATTTTAAGCCATTCTTCTTGCAGGATAGTGGCCAGGTCACTACGTGATGCTGGTGGAGGAAAACGTTTCCTGACTCGCTCCTCCAAAACACCCCAAAGTGGCTCAATAATATTTAGATCTGGTGACTGTGCAGGCCATGGGAGATGTTCACCTTCACTTTCATGTTCATCAAACCAATCTTTCACCAGTCTTGCTGTGTGTATTGGTGCTTTGTCGTCCTTATACACGGCACCGCCTTCAGGATACAATGTTTGAACCATTAGATGCACATGGTCTTACTGGTGAAATGTGCAGTTAATGAAGTTTGGCCACCAGGCTGCTCCAATTTAGCCATGAAACCTCCCACACTACAATGACAGGTGTTTCAGTTTCATTGTCTAACCCCTGTATCAATATATATATATTCAGTGCAGCAGTTTGGGATACAAGGAGTTGTGCTCTCGTTACTGACATCATTGCCAGAGCTGGTAAAACTAACTGTATAAGACAGACTCTGATGGTGAATCGGAGGCCAGTGAAGCTGATGATTGGAGCAGCTGTATTTTTGAACCTCAGTGGTACACATTCAAAATAAAAGTTTGTGAAAAATATTTTTTTCTCTGTATGGGGGGACAAATGTAGCTGTTTCCAATTTTGTGGTAGACATACACCTCATCCCACCCAATCCCCCGTGGTTCCTATGCCAGTAGGTGGAATGGCCACTCAAAAAGAGTCCATAGGTGTGTGTGTGTGTGTGTGTGTGTGTGTGTGTGTGTGTGTGTGTGTGTGTGTGTGAGTGAGTGAATGTGTGAGGGTGTCTCACCCTGCGATGGACAGGGCCCTCTTTAGGGTGTGTTCCTGCCTTGCACCCAGTGATTGTGGGTAATTTCTGGACCCACCGCGACCCTGAAGCGGATACATACAATGAATGAATATGATTTAAGGACTATACTGCATGATGACTTATGGTTTGAATAAATAACAATGTTCATATCTGTTAGGCCCTAGTTTTCCATGCTAACACTCTAATTCTATCAATGCAGTTATATCAGGTGTAGTTTGTTTGACATTTCCAAAGAAAGACAATGAATAAAACATGCTGTTTGGCATTCTGAGCATCGCTCTGACATTTTTACCTGCGTTCCTGATTTTGCTTTTTCTTCATTTCTATTTTCTTGTATTTGTATATTATCTATTTTTAGTCTCTCTTTTCCTTATCCCCTCTTTCTCTATCTCTCTCTAATCTGTTGAGGTTGTTAGGGTAATTTTACAGCTGTTTTATGTTTTAAACCTACTTAGATGCATTTTGCTGTTATAATCGCATCATAAATATGCCATATATGTCATATACATTGGTAAACTCTGTCATAAACATGTCATAACACATACTAAGCACATAATCATGTCAAAATCATGTAAACACAGTGCCATAACCATGTCATAGCAAATTAATGTTTATGAAAAGTGTCATTCGTTTCAAGTCACTGTTGCAAGAAAGTGTCCTGAACTAACCTACCTCTCTCCCCTTTTTCTTCTTTCTCTCTGCTCTCTCTTTATGCTCTCTCTCACACACACTCACTCTCTCGGTGTGTGTGTGTGTGTGTTATTACAGGGCTGAACTTGAGGAATTTGCGAGAAATGAAATAAAAGAAATGAAAAATGTTGAGGTGACACAAAGAGTAAGAAAAAAGAGGGATGAAAGGAAGAATGAGAGGGGAAAATCTGCAGAGGTTTTCTCCCACCTGCCACCTGGACGCCCTTTATCTTTAAAAGGGAACTATGTTCTTTTAGAAACAGAGGATCAGAAAAATAACAGTGCTGGGTATAATTGGACGGCTTGATCTCAGACTGGAGACTGAACCAGGTTCATTTCTTATAAAATATAATTAGACCTTTGAAACATATGAACACACCTGTACTACTGTCACATGAATAGTGTATATTTCTTCTGAATGAATGTGGCTAATCAAGAACACCTTTTATTCCTTTAAGTAGGCTCTATGTTGAAAATTGCTGTGAGGATTCAATGGCATTCATTACTGAAGTCAGGTACTGAGGTTGAATGATTAATCCTGGACCACAAGCACAATTCCAGCTCATCTCAAATGTAGTCTTAGCGTTTGGGCATGGTGATCTTAGGTCCAACTCATTAGGTTTTTATGTTGGGTTTAACTTTATTAATGAATGGCATAATTAAAGCTGTCCACAATGGAGGGGAAAAAATCCATTACAATTAGGTTTGGTTCTAATACTTACATTAAGTAAATATATAGTGTCACAGTTCCTTATATTTACTTAGTTATATTTTATTTAGATACTGTGTTTAAGTCTGCAAGATTTTCTATAAGTTTTTGAAGTAAAACAACAACAAGAACAACAACAACAACAACAAAATGCAGTTGGATTTACGTTTTAGGATCTGCACTTTCCACACATGTTCTGCACTTAATGTACATGTTATCATATATCTGAAAATAAAGTGATGATAGGGTTAATTTTGCCAGAACATTCACATTTGAGGAAAACATTCTTCCTATCATCATTTATTCACAGAGCTCTGTATCTTTTTATATAGAACTTTAGTGCGAGGCATTTGCAGCAGAAACTGAAATTGAATATTTTATCTACAAACCCTTTCACATATATCACACTTCCAGGGGATATATATATATATATATATATATATATATATATATATAGTAGATCTGGTGGAAGTTCCAGCATTTTCATATTTTTGTATGGTCTAATACGTGTATACCATTGTTACAATCCACTCTGAATGTATTCATCTTTTAAAAAATGTAGCACCCTTTACATAATTTTGTTTTATTTGTGATTCAGGAAATTGACACAAAGTATATTCCCCTAATTTCATTTGGTACATTTTTTCTGTTGCATATTTTCTTGTCTACACACTTAAAATGAACCTTTTACCTTACCAAAGAACCCTTGTAGAACCATCATTTTTAAGTGTGTAGTGATTGGGTGAAATTTGAAATGATGATGATCCAGGGTGTGTTCCTGTTTTGGCTCCTGGTAGGCTCCAGACCTACTGCGAACCTGAACTATGGAAGAGGGGCCACTGAGCATGCTGAAAGCTCCCCCATGAGCTCCCCATTCCCTCCACTCGCTACTGCCACAAAACTAAAACAGAATTCTCCCTGCTCGCAAACATCCATAGGTTAACAAATTAAAAACAGCAAGTCAAAAATATTTAGAAATAAAAATAAGTCCCCATTAATTTTCCTTTTTAGGATTACTTTAAATTAATTTATTTAAATGTGTAATCAATCAATTACAGTATATTTACATTTTCTAGTGAAGCAATACAACTTAAATAATGTATATTTTAAACCAATATAAAATCCACTGGAGCCCTGATTGAGATGAATCACATATGACCTTGTTACATGTGAAAGCATTTTGATTGGATTTTTCACGGACACACTTGTTGCAAGTGTAGCCTCCTGTTAAAGCACTGTGCTCAAATTCAGTATGTTTTTTTTTTAAATAAAAACCCATAATTTTAAAAATGTTCAATAAAGATAAAAATAAAGGCAGACTGCATGGATTGATTTCACATACTTGTGGAAATAGAACTGAACGACATGCCTGAAGTAATTGATCAGGTGGGGTGTCCCAATATTTCTGTCCATAGAATGTAAATTCCAAGGGGGTTTCCATGGCTTAATTTTAGTTTTATGCAGGAATCAAGAAAGTGAATGTAGTCTGAATGTTTCACTTTGTAAAAGCAGACTTATTTAAGTTTCATAGGATCAAAAATATTCAAATTTGTGTGGAAGTTTCACTATTTAAATGTGGCCGAATATGTGCAGTGTGACCAAAAAATCACTGCTCAAAATGGTTCTGGAGGCAGTGCTGCTTTGAGGCTAGAGGAACATAATCGGTTACTTGCTAAAAGCAAGGAAGAACCTGATTGGTTAGCACACATTGGGTGGAGATCAAATACAATGCAATTAACTGGTGAAGGTCCATCCCTCATGATTGCCTGCTCTGGACTCTGGAAAAATAAACGTCCAATATAACTTGCTTTTATTACTGTAGGCTTAGTTCTGTTGTGGTGGAAGTTGTGCTGGAACCATCTCAGTATTTTGTTTTGCTTGAACAGAGGATAATTTAACTACCTCTGAGGAAGCTTCAGGATGTTATAATGCTCTGTTGCGTCTGAGGCAGATTCTGAACATTCTGCATATTTGAGTTATGACCGCTGCCTCTGAAGTAGCTACAAATTGTTATACAGTAATACTCTGCTTCCTCTGAGGCAGATAAGGCAAAGTTGATTAGCACATATAGCATGTCATTCTGCAGCTTCCTCTCAGGCAGCAATTATAACTCAAATGTGCAGGAATGTACTTCTTTAGAATCTGCCTGAGAGGCAACAGAATTACATTCTGAAGCTTCCTCAGAGGAAGAGACATATCCACATTATCCTCCATTTAAACAAAACAAAATACTGAAACTTTTGGAAAATGTCTTACAAATAATAACAGAGCTAAGTGTACAGTATGTTGCACATTTATTCCTATCCAGAGTCATTGCTGACAGTCAGACCAGAGAACCCATGAGTGTCTAATTGGCACTTTACTGGTTTATGGCACGGTACTGGAACATTTCCACCCGATGTGTGCTAACCAATCTTGTTCATCACTGCCTGGGCTGGTAACCAATGACACTTCTTCAGCCTCAAAGGCAGCGCTGCCTCCGGGAACAGTTTAAGTAGTGATTTTGCACACGGGTAGAAGCTGGAAACATTGGAACACTTGCTTCCTTCCTGTAAAGCAAGTTTTCTTGCAGTAGTAATTTATTTAAGGTATTCATTTGACTCAACTCAAGTACAAATTTAGTTCCTTGTAATTTTCTGTGGAACTTGAGCTTCTGGAAGGTTTATTGTGTAAAGACTGGCTAATGTGCGCAGTGCAACATGACTGTAATTGCTGACCCAACAGGAGGTGGAAGTGCTGTAGCACTCCTTAACAGGCTAACATGCTAACCCTCAAACTTGCTTCCTTCCACCGTGCTTGGCCTCCTCCGGAGCCCATGCATTTTCATGAGGATTTGAGGCTTTATTCTGGGGTCTGTACACCAACGCCTGATTGATTCTGGGCTTGTTAGCATTCATGTATTCGCGTTTTCCAGTAATCTCGCTTTAATGGACTGCTTGTGAGAGCCATAATAAACCATTTAGCAGGATTATGGTCGTCGTGGCCAATGGCTCCCTGACTTAAGAAGAGCTTAAGAGAGAGAGAGAGAGAGAGAGAGAGAGAGAGAGAGGGAGAGAGAGAAAAAGAGAGAGAGAGAGAGAGAGAGAAAGAGAGAGAGAGAGAGAGAGAGAGAGAGGGAGGGAGAGAGAGAAAAAGAGAGAGAGGGAGAGAGAGAAAAAGAGAGAGAGAGAGAGAGACAGAGAGAGAGAGAGAGACTTAACTGCCCTGAGACCTTAGCTTTAAAAGGGGAGCATAATGGGATTTTTAAAGTTCATTTTTGTACTTAATAATCAAAACAGTCATGCTAATGAGGCTAGTTCTTCTCGGCAAAACACAGTATGTCTTGCAGGAAGCATGAAAACATGCCTATAGAGGAGACATATTCTACCTCCTTTCCATAAGTGAACACAGTCCCAGTATCTTAACAAATCATCTGTGTCAAAATACCACAACGATCAAACAACACAGTAGAGGTCCATCCAGGACAGATTTAAAAATAAAAATAAACCCGCTCCTGTTAGAGGTTGTCCCGCACCCATCTGCTCCCGCCAAATATCTGCAACATCTATCACACTCCCACCCACAGCTTAGACATTAACGCATGCGCCTGCCCACACAGTCCCACATGTTCCACAAAAAATACAAATATTAATAATCTTCTCGTCAAATAATGTAGTACAGCTATCCTCAAAGGACTGGGGGGTGGGTGGGGGTGTTCAGACTTTGAATTCCCTCACATATGTGACATGCAAATGTGGGCATATGAGCATGGGCACACACTACTACAAATGGTCAGACAAAAGTCGAGAGGTCGACTGACCGTCTACAGGCGCCACCGTTTCTGTAGCACAGTAATGCACAATTCATGTGGTGTTCACGTGATTAGTTGGTTTGCGGTTATTTAACGTGAGTTTAATTCTGATTATATTCTCTTATGTTTATTGAGCATGGTAATTATTGTGTAAGATATTGTGACAGGACCCGCAAGTCCCACGCAGACCTCTACAAAACAGTACCAATCTTGCTCAGAAAAATAATGATGAGCCACATCTCAGTTTGGAGCAAGAGAGCCCTAGTGAGGAGCGAGTTGCAGAAGTTCTTGTTTTAGCTGTTTTTGCTGGATTATGTCATACGAGGGGTTATAAAAAACAAAACCGGAGGAAATGCGGAGAAGTAAGTGCTGTATTATACACTGAAAAATTCTTCTTGTTCCTGTTTGTTTTCCTTGTTCCATCACTACATTGAAAAGAAAAATGACTCTTTGAATTTGCTTATATTGATTAAATAAATCATAATGACACATTTTATCCTATGTTTTCTGACTTAGACGACAAAAGACTGACTGGGTTGTTTTATTTGGCAGTTTGTGGACTGGTCGAAGTTCCAGATTCCCACATTACTGTGCAGATGTCCTGAACAATTGATTGCAGTGAATCATTCAAATTGGTAAGCAGTTATGTTGGTATTTTTCCTCATATCCCTGTGTTGACTTGCTCAGGGAGATGTGAAGAAACGTGTGACACACAGTGCATAAAAATTTCACTTGACTCAAAACTCTCAAAACTTTATGGAACCCATGAACTAACTTTTGAAATTCATAACCTCCCATTTTTATTTATATATTTATTTATTTATTTATTTATTTTTTATGACAATGCAGCCACGCTGGAGGGGAATTATGGGCCTCCTAGACAGATGTCAGAACAGTGTTGGGTCAGATTCATTTCCTAGAATGCCTGGCATCAAGCCAGTGCTCAATATGCCTTTCTTGCCTCTGCAGTTAAGATCCTTCAGTGATAGCTTGGTTCCTTGTCTTCCACATTTTCATACCATCTCCACTCTCCACTTCCACTTTTTTTCACTTTTCCCACTTTACAGCAAGTTCAGCATGAACTCCATGATAACTGCATTAATTTGCAGAGCATATTTCAAACCTCTGGCAACCGCAGAGTCTCTGAGATTTCATATGTACCGTGGTTCATTGTTGAAGCTATAGAAAAGCTTGACACGTCCTCGTTCCTTCTCATACTCTCTCTCTCTCTCTCTCTCTCTCTCTCTCTCTCTCTCTCTCTCTCTCTCTCTCTCTCTCTCTCACCCTTTCCTTTTATTTCCATATCTCAGCCATAGAATGGCTACCACTTGAGCTGTGAGCTGAGGAGAGTTTCATAAAATTATTGCTGTCTATCTCTCACTTCTTCTCTATCCCTCTCTTTCTCACTTCCTTTTAGAGCTATTGGAACATATTAAGGTTAATATTATACTTTATATATGACACATATAAAAGCATATTTAATAACCGAGTAGTTATACATTAACAAACATTTAAAATCAACGTATTTTCTGCTGATGTAGTCTGTTTTACAGAAGTTTTTTGGAGCCTACCCAGCATCACTGGGAACAATGCAGCAACACACTCTGCACAGGGCACACCAGTCCATCACAGGGCCTCACACACTTACACAGTCACTGATACATTCACACCTGTGGACAGTGTCACACAGTGCATTTGTGTGGGTTTACTCCAGATGCTTTGGTTTCCTCCCACAGTCTAGAAACACAGGTTGGTAGGTGGAGTTGCTGTGTGGAAATGTCCACAGGTGTATGTGTGTGAGAGATGTTCCTGTTACACACCTGGTAATTACTAATATATAAAGATGGACTAAGCTTTTGAAAGCAATATGGGCAGTTTGTATAGTGTGTAATTGTTCAACAGACTAAGGTATGATGCCCTGCCTAGGTAAAGCACAGAATATTGGCACAGTGTTACTGTTCCAATCCATCAATGATAATGACAAAGTTGTAGCTTTCTGTTACTATCTCTTATGTTAATGGGTCAGTTTTGACCCTTGTCTTAAATCAGCCATAAGATACCCCTAAAAATTATTAATTGTCAACCAATTTGTTTCTTACCTCTTGTTTACCTTGTTAGGTTTCCTTATCCATGAAAGGATTGATTTTAAGTTTTCATTGTTGCAGACTGTAAACTGGAGATGTAAACTCTACAAAACACAAACTCAAAACTGACTTGGCCTTACATGTCTGGACATGTCTGTCTTTCCTTGTTTTGTGAAAGAGACAAAGATAGAAGCCCCTAACTGAAGCTCAAGTGGTTGTAGGAAGAGTTGGCTGTAGGCTGTTGGTGTATAGTGTGTTTATGATTCCAGATTTGGCACTTGTTATTGTTTTCTGATTTGTAATTATACCTGGGTTGAAACTGACCCTAACAACAGAAAAGCCATAATTTTAAAAAGAGCATTTTATAATTTAGTAAAAAAAAATTATTTTTTATTATTTGGTTTAAATAGCAGTTCCTGACAAAGTCAAAGAAAGGTCTTCATGCAATAAACAAATTTATGGAGTGCTTGTATGAATTTAAAACCTAAAAACAGGTTGGCCAAGACCCTAACACTTTTAGGTTAATGTTTTATTACATGGCTATTACACACACAAAGTAATGCAAGCCAATATTTCCAAAGCTGACATCTGGTAAAAATGAGCCCTGTCTATTCTGATGCAAATTAGCCTTCCTCCAAGATAACATGACACACACTCTCACATTTCTGGCTCTGATGAAGAAGAGGTTGTGACATCACTAACTGTCCAGGGAGAAAGGGCAGTAATGAGGATCGTGACTCTGTTCCTCAGCAGTTCGGCTGCATTCTGTCAGAAGTTTATGAACACCTGCTTGTCGATCATTTCTTTTGGAATGAAAGCTATTCTGCAGTAAGGTTTACAACAATGCTGGGACATTTCTGTGAGGATCTGATGGCTATGGTGAGGTCAGATAATTATGTTGTAAAATGAGCTCTAGTTTCCAAGTTATGCAGTTCCAAGACTTTGCTTAATGACACTTGTAGTGTACTCCCAAAACACTTGTGACTTTGTGAACATTGCTGGAGTGAGGCGTGTTAAGGATTGTCTACAGCTGCTCTAGAGTGGATGCATTTCTGTGGAGGTTGTGCACATCCTGTCCTCAATGGAGGCACATTAGAAGTACTGGAATTCACTTCGAATGCATTTAAAAAATATATAAGTCATGCATTGTTGCTGAAAGCTGCAATCGGAAATGTGATATTCTGAAGGGAAAATGGGAGATGTCATGCATTGTTAGAATATGTAGGTCTCAGTAACAATGGCGCTCCATTTTTGCAACAAAGAATGGCATCGTTTCAGCCCAAACACACACACACAAACTCTTCAGAATAAAAACTTTCAAAACATTGAAATCTGAGGAGGCAGGGGATTGAATCTCTTTTTTATTTCGACGCCATGGCTTTAATGTCAGGGAATGGATTAGCATTCAGTGGCCGTGGCTGTAAAATGAATCTGTGCAGGGTCTTTGCATATCTATTAGATGTGAGCATTTTGTCGCGGCTGTGCTCTTTCTGAGATGAAATGAAATATGGCTGTGTGTGTGTGTGAGTGTGTGTGTGTGTGTTGTCTGAGCTCCATGGGCAGGTGCCGTCTGGTGCCGTCTGCTGCCATCGTGACACTTTCAGCTAAAATTTGCTCTGTTTTCTCTATTTATTCTTTTATCTTCAGCATAAAGACACACTCTTAGGACATTTTTAACCCACACTTGGTCCTTTAGCTATTTAAGACCTGAATTAATTCACTGGAGTCATGAATAAAACAAAATAGCTGCTGGGATATTGTTTTAAGGCCTTGGTAGATCTGCTCCACTGTAAGCCACCGTTTTCCAGCTTTGCTTTTCTTTAGCATAAGCACAGATTTTTTTCCCCTCCATTGTGGAAATAACAACCTCTAATCTTCTGGGATTGGTGGCACATTTCTGCAAGTATTTGATAGCATTCAGCCACAAAAAATAAAAAAAAAAACATTAGTGAGATACTGAGCTCACATTTCATCTCAAAAGTCAGCAGGGCTCCACAGTTCAACTGCTAAACCACCTAAAACCGGGGGACTTTATACACATCTGGTGGACTCTGGTGCCATTGGCTTTGGTCATGCTGACCTTACAGCTGCTCCAGTGCATCCACTCCATTCATAAGTGCTGCACTATAGAGATTACAAAGGCCACCATAGCCACATGTCAGAAATGAAGTTGATTTTTCACTAATTCATGGGAATGTCTACTTACTTTTGGACATGCATTGTGTATAATGTTTGAACAAGTATACATTTTCAATGGCCTTCATTCGCTGGTGGTCCAGGCTTCCATTCCTCGTTCCTGTGACTATAAAGCGTTTATCTCTCTGAATTTATTACCATGTAATTACAGTGTAACAACACTTAGTATGTAATAAGCCTGAGATTTGAATGGGTTAATGGCTATGTCTCCTCCTCTTCACACTAAAGAACTACTAATAAGACACCTGACAACATCCTGAGATCTGGCAACACATTGGTTGTGGAGGTGATGGGAGTCTAGAGTAGCATTACAGGTCTTGCATCTTTAACAAGATAAAGAGCTGTGTTAAAGTTGGAAGCAGGCACTGAGAGCTTTAGCAGGTTTAATTGAAGCTGTCACAGTGATCTTGTAATATACAGCACTGGGACTAGTATCACGCGATGGAGCATGAGCAGAAATGTCTTCACACCAAGCCACACATGTTATAAAAGGGGAAGCCAGACTTATTAAAATAATGATTCAGCTCAAACACGTTCTGTTTATAAACTTTCACCTCCATCCAACACTTCTGAGGAGGCCTAGAAGCCATCTAATGTGTTTGGAGGTTAAAGAAGATGGTACAAGTCAGCAAGAAGCTTTGCTTCTCCCTAATCCAATGCAAAAGTAAAGATTCTGAATGTTGCCTCCATTTTAAGGAACTGCATATTTGTGCATGTTTTAACAGACAAGAGAGACAATCTAAACTACAGAATTCTCCTGTTATAAGATGTGTACACCAGCTGTGAGCATCAGCACTCAATATAACATGCTGGTTTTGACATATGCTCCAGTTCTAGGAAAATAAAACAAAAAAGAAAAGAAAAAATAATCTCAGAAAGCCATAAAACCACAAGTTGAACATAATGTCAGGTTATAAATATGTTTTACAGGGTGGGCCATTTATATGGATACACCTTAATTAAATGGGAATGGTTGGTGATATTAACTTCCTGTTTGTGGCACATTAGTATATGGGAGGGGGAAAACTTTTCAAGATGGGTGGTGACCATGGTGGCCATTTTGAAGTTGGTCATTTTGGATCCAACTTTTGTTTTTCAATGGGAAGAGGGTCATGTGACACATCAAAATTATTGGGAATTTCACAAGAAAAACAATGATGTGCTTTAACATAACTTTATTCTTTCATGAGTTATTTACAAGTTTCTGACCACTTATAAAACATGTTCAAAGTGCAGTCCTGCCCATTGTGTTGGATTGTCAGTGCAACCCTCCAAGCCTGCAAGCCCCCAGGGTCTCCTGATCTAACCCCATTAGACTTTTATCTTTGGGGTGATCTGAAGGCAATTGTCTATGCTGTGAAGATATGAAATGTGCTGCACCTGAAACTACGGATACTGAAAGCCTGTGCTAGCATTTCTCCTGTGGTGTTTCTTTCAGTGTGTGAAGAGTGGGAGAAGAGGGTTGCATTGACAATCCAACACAATGGGCAGCACTTTGAACACATTTTATAAGTGGTCAGAAACTTGTAAATAACTCATGAAAAAGAATAAAGTTACATCATTGTTTTTCTTGTGAAATTCCCAATAGGTTTGATGTGTCACATGACCCATAATACAACTTCAAATATGAGTTGTCAACATCTATGTAATAGCTATATAATTACCATATCATAACATGCACACTTAAAACGTAAACTGCATTTTAAAGCAAAACGACTCCAGAGTTTGAAGAGGTAAAGCCTGTTATTCCCTTGCAGCTCTTCACCTACAAGCTGAAGTTGTCGACAACAGTTTGAGCAGCTCCAGCCCACCCGCTGCTCATGTAATAACACACAGATGGAGCGGCAGAGCGTTTATCATGCTAATGTGACACAGGTGAAATAGAGGATGATGTGAAGTGGGGATTAAATGTGTAAATGTTGATGCTGAGGAAAATACCTCAGGAGAAATATACTCAACCAGACCAATTTATTGGAAATGCTTCCATTTCCTGCAATATAATTACAGTTAGGCATCCTCTAGCTCTTCAACACAGCTCTGTCTAAATATTTTTGGATGCTGGATCACTCTCCATTGATGTGTGGAGCAACGGGATTGTGGTTAGGATTGTGGTGCTCCCAATATCAGAACCTGACCTAATTAAAATTCATGTGGATGAATTCTGTGAAATCCTCACAGCTATGTTCCAGCATCTAGTGTAAAGCCTTCTCAGAATCGTAGAAGCTGTTAGGAAACTGAAGGAAAGATGATCTAACTCCTGATTCATACTCTTTTTTTCAGAGGACAAAACTAAACCAAAAAAAAAAAAAAAAAAAAACAACTAAAGTCCAGTTTAACTTAACTCAGCTTCGTCCGAGAAGGAGATGGTCCCCTCAGCTGGTATGTTTTCCTTTTCTCTGTCCTTCTCCAGTTCATAAAATATTAAAGTGAGTGGAGAGGGACTATTCCCCAAGCAATCGCTCCAGGCTGTAGGTTTTTTTTTCATCCATTCTGGGAGGAAATTAAAGAATAAAGGGTAATATTTTCCAGGCTTTTTCTCGCCCTCTTCAGATAAACTGCCCCCCTACCTCCTTTTCCATTAAAGGACGCTAAATGGGGGCGGACTATGGCTCACTCGTCCTTTATCATGGTGAGAGCGGGAAAGTCCCACTGCTGCATTTTCAGGCCCTTGGTTCAATCATCAATATATTCTTTTATAATCAGTTTCATGTGTTCTATGCAATTCAGAAATGGAGTGAAAATGACAAATATCATATGCATATTATTGCTGTCCAGCAGATTTTTCATTTGCTTTTTCATTTACTTCATTTGAATACAGCAGCTGTCCTTCACATTGTGAAAATTACATGATGAATGGACCAGTAGAAATGCTCCAATATTACATGGAATAAAATATTTTTACATTGACTTTCATTGAAAGTTTACAACTTGTTTTTTCTCCTTTAAAGTTACTACTTTGAATATAGGTGTTTTTATTTTTTTAATAGTAACTATATTTGTAAATTAAGAAATCAAGATTCCATCTGATCCATGCAAACTGAGAAATGAGTTGTGAAGATAGTTTATGTAATAGCTATGTAACTATCATGTAATAACATGCACACAAATAAATGTAAACCACACTTGAGGCCAATCTTTCCACTGTGAGAAGAGCAAGGCAAAACTATGGGTCAGAAAGAAAGTGGAGCTGCACTAAGAAATCATAATCTATACAAACTATCAATTTTTCAAGATACAAAACCACTCAAACTGAGCAAGAGTAAAATTCTAGATAGTAAATTTCTATTTTTTATTCTATTTTTTGTGTGTGTATATAACTTTTTTATGTTTCTGTTCACAAGTGTTTTTCTTCTTGTCTTTCACAGGCTCTGAATCCTGAGGCTCATGGTTCTCCCTCTTCACTCAGAGCAGGGAGTAAATACCACAGAAATTTGCTTTATTTAAATTTGAGCAACAAAAGAGAAAAACAAAGATGTATTGAAAAAGGAGATTACTCAACCACACCCATGGGAAGAGTGCAAGAGTCTTTTTCTGTTACTTTCTGTTTTCAAAGCCTCTCCATTTATTGATCCAGGCTTGTTGTGTAGGGTGCCTTCACTTTTGGAGACATTTGCTTTGGTTCTCAGAGAGAGAGAGAGAGAGAGAGAGAGAGAGAGAGATAGAGAGAGAGAGAGAGAGAGAGAGACTAAAATGTCTAAAAATGCCCTTAGGTTCATATATTTATAGTCAAAAAGATAAAACTGTGTCTCAGATCAAATGGAAGCAGTTTTCCAAGAATGAATCCTGACTGATCTTCCAAAAGTTATGAATCAAGAAACCTTTTCCCTGATGTTAGTCACAATAAATATTCGCCTGTTGTCATAAAGGATTCATGGTGACAGGTTGCTTGCACAGAAGAGCTTTATTGGGGGGCTTGCAAACATTCAGAGTCAAAGCAGGAAAGGGTCAAAACCTAGCCAGAATGGCAAGCACCAGGCTTATCCTTATCAAAATTGAAAAAACAGTACTTGGAAAAACAAGACTGTCATGACAAGCCAAAGCTAAGAACTCGGTGTAACTACAGAGACTTCACAAACACAGAAAAGACAGGGTGGTAAATGTATGAGAGTTTATGGCTGTGACTGAAATGTCCTAAATGGTGTCTACTGAAGCAGTCATGTCTGAACTGAATAATATATTTTGGTATAAAGGTCTGCCTGCTGACTGGCGCCCCTTCCAGGGTGTATTCCCGCCTTGCGCCCAATGATTCCAGGTAGGCTCTGGACCCACCGCGACCCTGAATTGGATAAGCGGTTACAGATAATGAATGCATGAATGAATGGTATTGCCTGTTGTTTGTTCTGATAATTCCAAAGTTGTAACTATTGTGGTGAGTGAATAGTAGCATAGCAGTATCCTGGCAATGGTTTGTCATATTACTGCCTTTAAAGTGTGTCTTTTTTGCAGGTCAATAATGTCTTATTATAAGAAAATGTTATAGTAATTTTAGTTAACATTCACTTATTGTTTACTGGTGGCACTAATATTAGAGTAGGTGATAGGATTAGGTTTTAATGATAGCATTAAACAAGTGCAAAAGACTGTCATTTTGACATGTTTGATCTTATTGTTAGATTTATAGGTTTTTTAAAGTTTATCATTAGGTTCAGAGTGAGGGTTAGTGCCAGAAATTCCTGTGAAATCCTGGAAGTGGTCTTTTAGTCAAATATGTACAAATCCATCCTCAGACCAGTCTGATTGTGGGTGTGTGGGTGACTGTGTGAGTGGGTGATGTTTATGTGGCTGCAATCAAATCCTCACAGCAATACTCCAAAGCTTTCTAGTTTTACCTCAGCAAAGAGGAACAAATTCCAGGTTGACACTGTTAATATGATTATCTCTGAATGTGTGATATTTTCAATTTATTTCCTATACTACAGTTCTGGACTGGTCACATTTGAGCAGCTGTCCACTATACTATCAACAATAAAGAACTGGGATTAGAATGACTTTCCTTCATTTTAGACCCTGGGTAAAAGTGAAGAATATAGCTTTAGACTTTGGGAATGGATCAGTGGCTCCACCCACTCATTTCCCCACACACCTGCAGTCATTACTGGACTCACTGGCTGTGTCAGAACCAGAAGGCTGTAACCCCTGCTGTCCTCAAGTGTCAGTGCCTCTGAAGGCAGTGTTTTGACATGAAGGTCAGGAACCTGTACAGGTCTCATTGAGATTTCGTACATATTTGACTAAAATACCATTCCCAGATATATAATGTGCACTCATATAATGTGTACGAAATATAATTGGCAAATACAAAATGTGCCCCAAGTTTATATAAAGACATTCATGTGAATTTCTGCCTACCCAGCATGAAGAGTCAAGCTTACTTCCAATAAGCTTAACCTTAACCATAACCCTAAACTCTGTGAAATACCCCGTTATAATCAGGGGGGGGGGGTCCCTATGTTCTACTCTGGGCTGCACACTTAAAAGAACACTATTTCTATCTTAAAATCACAGCTTCTAAAAGACTGTGTTGTACCACGGATCTGTAATATGGACAACATAGCCTCTGTGGCTGCTAAGCTGGGTCCTCCGCTGAATTATTGGACTAAGCAACCACTGAGTCATGGAGTGGAAGACTCGTAATGCTTTATGGCACACATTTCCTAGCTACAAGAGGAATCTAGCTTGGTATTCACAGTATGGATATTATATCGCAGAGAGAGCAGGGAGGAGAATAAGAGAGAGAATAGGAACCACCATACTGTTGGTTGCTGTGTGGATTAAATGGCTACAGTTACACTTTGTTTTGGTGGAACCCAGGCTTAGTGGAGGATAGTGTTACTGATGGACGAGGGCGTGTGCTAGCGCTTGCTATCTTTAGCAGGATTAGCTCACTTTTTAGTGTTAGAATAGTGTACCCACAAAGTCACACTTTATGTTTGTTATAACACGATTCATTATGAGCATTGTGAGCAATTTATGGCTTGTACCATGTAGTTAACATTATTTTATTCAATTACACACATTCAGGCTCAATAACAGCTGAAGCCCCATTTGTGACTTATTTAAACATCACTTGGTGAGTGAGTGAGTGAGTGAGTGAGAGAGAGCAAGAGAGAGATCATGAGAGGTGTGTGTGTGTGTGTGTGTGTGTGTCTGTGTTGCCCTGTGAAGGACTGGCGTCCCCTCCAGGGTGCATTCCTGCCTTGCGCCCAATGATTCTAGGCTCTGGACCCACCGCGACCCTGAACTGGATAGGCAGATAATGAATGAACGTACATGCTTCTCAAACTTCATTAGGTGTTATAGCAAAACAGAATCTAAAAGCTGTGCCACCCCACTATTTTGAGGGGAGCTAAAGGAAGGCAGAGTGAGAAAATTGTTGCAGATAATTCACTACAGTGCCATCCCATGATAGATTAGTGCTGCTTGTACTGCATATTTGAAAATAATACATTATAATGTAAATAAAATGACAACTTATATTTAGGAATTTCTTATCTTCACCCCTTGTTTGTTGTATGCCATCAGTAACATCTAACCCTAACCCTAAACCTAAACCTAAAACCAACCCTTACATCATGCTGTAACCTAAAATCTTTAGTGGAAACTTAACAGTAAGTTCCAAAACCATTAGAAACATTAACGTTTTGTGCATCTATAACATTATCCCTAACAGAAATATTGCTATATAATTTGGCTATGTAACAAAGAGTGTTACATAGTGTTACAAGTGTATTGGGGCTGATTTAATAACTGCAAAATAAATAAGAACTATACTAAATCTAAAGGTTCAAATGTCAGGAATATATAGCGCAATTTTAGTAAAATATATACTAATATTTGAAGATTATGTTGAATCCACTTATCAACATGTATTTCATTTTCAAAGCTAGTCAGTGGGTGTTTTGATGTTTCCTCTGGGGCAAGCAATTCATCTACAGCCTACTTTCCCAACAAAATGCTGCCAAAAACATTTCTTAGGCGACAACAAAGCAGTTGTACAAAAAAAAAAAAACATCAGCCATGAATACAACCCCTTTATTCACAGAGTTCCTTCAGAACGATGTCGTGTGGTGTGACACTGAGTCCAGTCGCCCCGGCTCAGTGTGTGTGAGGGTTTCGACTGGTTCACATACTCGCGGTGGACAAAAGACAAGGCTTTCACCTCTATTGATCCACACAGTGACAAGCTCTAGCTTTCTGTTCCCTGCGGATGAATACACCACTGTCATCTATTCATCCCTCTATTCAGGATGAAGTGAGAGTGAAATGTAACAAGGCCGAGACTCTGGAGCTCAGATCCCAAGACCTTTTCATCACAGACAGGTGTTAGAGGAGTCTATAGAAATGTTTTTTTTTTTAGAAATGTTTTTCCAAGTACAGGTTGGAACCAAACAATGAATTCGTACATGGAATGAACAGATATAAATACACGTATCATCGCTGTCTAATGAAAAACATGTATCTCTATTTTTTGTTATTTTGTTGTTTACCACATCATTTGAAAACACCAGCTGTCCTTTACATTGTGTGACAATTTCATGACGAATGGATCAATAGAAATGCCTCAAAATTACTTGGAATTAAATTACTTTACAATTATATCCATTGAATATAAAGATGTTATGTTTTTTCCTTCTCCTGTAAAGTTACCATACTGCACATAAATATTTTTCTATGATGATGTAAAACCCATGTAATTTGTACCAACTATACTACTAATGCTAATCCTAACTAAATGCAGGCCTATTTGTCTTAAAGTCTTAGTCTTAGAATTACGACTTATTCTGAATTGTGTATTGTTGTCTTGTTGTGTTTATGTGTGGTTGTATTCTTATATTTCTGCAGTTGCTTATATTTCTGTAGTTGTGTAGTTGTTATGTTATATGGCTGCATTTGTGTTTGTCTATAGTTTTACATCTTGTGTAGTTATATTGTTGTGTTTCTTCACTTACTGCTTTTTGTATTGTTTTGTATTTGTATTTGTACTATGGTTTATTTGGTGAGTCTTGTTATTTTTGGGTTGTTGTTGTATTGTATTGTTGCATGACAGATGTACTGTATTGTTGTTTTTGTATTGATGTTGCACAGGACCCCTCAAATTAACAAAGGCCCTCTCATCTCTGGTTAGGGAGAGTTTCTGTATCATCAGAAGATGAAGAGAATCTATCCTTTAAAAACACTTCATGAGACATGAGCTGTGGGAACAGGAGTGAGGTAAACCTGTGACTGTTCTTCTCATGGTTGGATTGTTAATAAATAATAGTCTACGAACATAGCTGCTAGAATATATTTAGAGGTGGCACACACTGTGCAGCTACTCTCCGTGATGTTGAAGGTCTTGCAGGGGCACAGTACCATGAACCAAGCTTTGAAGCATAAAACATATACATATGAACATATACTGATGTTTATATACTGCCTAGTACTCATTTAAACTTCCCTAAACATACCAGTACAGTTTAAAAGTTGCTTACTGTTTCATTCCAACTTAAAAAAATTACATAGTTATTTTCAAGTGCTAAGTTCTTCAAAGTTTCTGTTCTACCTTAAATGCTGCTGCGATATTCACTCAATCACACTAACACTGGTGAATTTGATGATTCCAGTGAAGCTATTACAGGTGCCTGAAAAAAACTACTGCATATTTTAAGGTGACACCAAGCTGCAAGCTGGAGTATAAACAGCTATGTTTGCTTCTATTTCTTTTATTCCATCTTCAGGACTGCAGCTGTTACAGAGTTAGACAAATGCTGACTTGGATGCTGGAGGGCTGATCACAAAGGTAAAACTGTTTATATATTATTATTTTTTTTCAATAAATATTGTTTGTTTACATGTTATTTTCTTCTGTATGTGGCTGGCTGTTTATTCTTAATCCAAAAATGAAGGGAGAGCACTAATGACGAGTCAGGTGCAACAGTGAAAAAAATGGCCAGGTCGGGTAGGAGGGCCACTTATCAAAAATTTGCTTAGGGCCACAGGAAACCTCTGGTTGTGTGACTGAATTTCTTCAGTGTGTTTTTTTCTGTTGTACTTTGTATTTTTATTTGGCTGGGTTTCATGGGTGTTCTCCCTGTGTCCGCGTGGGTTTCCTCCAGGTTCTCCGGGTTCCTCCCACAGTCCAAAAACACACGTTGGTAGGTGGATTGGCGACTCAAAAGTGTCCGTAGGTGTGAGTGTGTGAGTGAATGTGTGTGTGTGTCTGTGTTGCCCTGTGAAGGACTGGCGCCCCCTCCAGGGTGTATTCCCGCCTTGCGCCCAATGATTCCAGGTAGGCTCTGGACCCACTGCGACCCTGAATTGGATAAGCGGTTACAGATAATGAATGAATGAATGAATGAATGAATGAATGAATGAATGAATGAATGGGTTTCATGGGTGAGTCTTTGTATTGTTCTGCTGTTTAATTGTTATATTGCTGTGTATAGTACTGTTGTGTTTCTGCTGGTGTGGTTGTTGTGTTGTGTGGCTGGATGAGGAGGGGCTGTTAGTTATTTTTTTTCATGGAAGCTTGTTGCAGTAAACAGATTCAGGCGCTGAGTGCAGAACGGGTTGCTTGTCACGCTGATTTTCCTGCTGGAGGATTTCAGGACTCAGCAGAGAATCCAGGCTTTTCACTGGACTTTGGCTTTTTTGGAGGGTCCAGGTCTTCAGAGATGAGATTAAGTTTGATAGAGCACGCTCACAGCTGTCCGTGTGATTTTAAATGGATTTAGGCTCCAATCTTTAGCGGACGACAGGTACTTAATGACATCCAGACAAGAAAACAAGAATGGACAGTTTTAGAGAAAGGGAAGGACAGGAACAGGTCTAAAGTGGATATAAAGCGATATTTGTTTCTTTAAACATGGCTCTGACTCAAAGGTGCAGAAAATAAACCCTGGCATTATTTCTCTTACTTTGTGGCTTTGGTCAAAATTTTAAAAAAATTTGTACACACTTCCATTTATCATTTTGTACTGGCTCTGGTACTGGTCCAATGTAAAAGACTGACTCCACATGTCATGCCAAAATAGCAGACTGGTGATTGATCCTTTAGCGTGTCAGTCAATTTTATTTTTTTCTGCTGAAGTAGGCAGATCTTGGCCACATTAAGTGGTGAAAAGTACCAGACTTTCCTTAGAGAGTCTGGCAGTTCGAGACTAGAGTTAGGTTAACAGTAAAGAGTTGGGGTTAATGTAATATTTAGAGTTTGGTTATAAGTTTAGGATTGAGGGAGGTTTTAATTTGGGGAATTTTGCAGCCAGAAATTCATGTTTAAATATATTTAGTACACATTTTACCAGTGGAAATTATATTTTCTACACATTATACAAATCCTGCAATGGGCTTTTAGTGAAATGTACAGTGAACATAGGTCTACTGCAAAGCTTGTGGTTTTTCCAGTTTCTATCACTTTCCTTTTCTTTTACTCTCTCTCTCTCCACAGCTGTCCACACTTCTGACAATTAACCCATATAATTAACTAATTAGCTAATAAATAGCTTATAAGTAGTTGCGCTGTTAAATATTTGAAATGTGAGAAACAAGAAACAGACTGCAGTGATGGAGGGAGGGTGGATAGTTGTCTGAATAATGTATTATTAGTCAATGATTTATGAAGTTTATGGAGTAAATAAACATAAAACAGCTATGTTTCAGTCTCTCTCCCTGCATGCTCTGGGGCAGCTGTTCCTTCTGAGTGCCTCTGGCTGTTTCTCAGCAGCAATAAACTGAAGACTGCACCTATATTGCAAGGAAGAATGATCTTGAGAAGAGCATTCTTAGGAAGTCACCTTGCAGGAGCAAATTCATGATGCTGCAGTGACTTATGGGACTTTTAAGTGCTTCTCATTGGTGAGTTAAGAACCAATGCAACCTCATTATTTGGTGTGTATCAAGACCAACTTCTGGGTATTTTAGCTGTTTTTTGCCATTCGTTCTGTTGAGTAATGGAATGGAAATTGGGTGGTGAAAGATGTCATCAGGCAAAAACACAAAAACATGCGAACATAATAGAGAAACAGCTTCTGTGTCTAAAAAGGCAAACAGAACAGAAAGAGTGGTGGAGAAAAAGATGGAGAAAGAAAGATTGACACAGAGAGAGAGAGAGAGAGAGAGAGAGAGAGAGAGAGAGAGAGAGAGAGAGACAAAAACTCCATATGGTGTTTTGTGTGGGGGATGTGATTGATTTTCAAACTGAGATTAATGAGACAGATTCATTGACAGATTCTGAGCTGTTTGCCTCATCCCATAATAATTATGACATATTTCACAACATATAACCATGGACAGACTCCTAAGTGTTTACACTGTGATGTTTTGGTTGTTTTGTTGTTTTACTGGATATTTTTCTGCTTAATTTACAACAATATTCATAAGACTCAAAAGTTTCAGTTATTTTCATTTTTTGATTAAATCCAGCTTAATTAAGAAGACAATGGATATTATTTTATCAAACAAGGATATTAAACATTTTCTTGACCTCTTGTATATATTTATTAAACATTGTAATCTGTAACACCACATTGTCTGTGTCAATCTATCAAGACAATAACATAAAACATAATCTACTGCTTATTAATGTTTATTAAGTGATAATTAAGGGGAATTAAGCATTTGTATTTGTACTTGTAAATGAAGGATACAAATTTCTGTAGTTTTCTTGTTATATATATGACTTCACATTTAATCATTACCTTATTGCCTTATTTATTGCTTAGTAATGCAATAATAGAAAGGTATTTATTACATCATAATTTGATCTCTGCTACTGTATTATGAAGCTGCATTAAGCTGAAATATACAATGAATTACTTATTCTTATTTGTTAAGTGCATTATAAACATATATTTAGAACTTTCAATCAGCATTTTGAAGAGTGAGTGAAATTTGTGTTTAATGAACTAACAAACACAAATAAACTGAAGAGAATATGGAACAACTTTCTGGCCCCAAAGAAGTCATCATTAGAAGGGCTTTTGAAAACACTCAAAGGAAAATATGGCAAGAGAATTGTACAGATCCAAACAAAGTGGTGTCTCTCGCTGTAGCTAAAGAGCTTAGCTGAATTTTATATATCACTCGAAGGGCAGCTCCATGACCAACGGGTTTACAGCATTAGCAGCAAAGAACCGAGAACTAAAATGCTTAGCACAGCTTTATTGTGAAAAAAAAAATAAAGTTAGCCTGGCCAAAAGTCATGGGCAATTTTTGAAAACATGCATGAAAACATAGTGTCAAAAAACATAGGGAAATTGAAAGTTTCAGCAAGGCCTCACGGGTCCAAAGAGCCAATGAATTGGAAAATAAGAAGGGTCAGCTGGAGTGTGTTTAGAGGAACGTACTGGGATTGGACTGGACTCTCAACTATGGTTTTTCACAGTCACATAAATGTGTAAAGTAGTCTAAACTCATACTCATGTGAAGTGCTGTTATTTCTGAAGTTTTCTTTGGGCACTAGTTTGCTCCAGTTTGTGACCCTTTAATGTGACCCCCTTTTGTGGCCAGCATTCATTTCAAAACAGTTAATGCCAAAACATTTCTTAAAACTAGTGTCTAGTGTCTTTTAGCCATTTGGCAAAACAACTCTCTGTGATGAGATTTTAGAGACAGACTTCTGATTCCCTTCTCCACTACTGTTAATTTCAGCTTTGTCCAGTAGAGGACTGTAACCAGTTTTAAGAAGGTAAGGTTTGGACTACATTATAATAATAGAGCACTTATATCATAACTATGTTCCTCTAGACAACATCTTGGATGTCTGTTCTCTTTTTGTCTTTATTTAGCTTTATTCAACCAACTGCAGCCAATCCCACACCCTGTTTCTTTTCAAGCAGACAATGGTGAACGGTTGGTAGGGCTAATCATGCGCTCTGTCATCAAGCTGCCACTGGGACTAATTGTATTCTCTCCTAGCTGCTCCTCAGCTTCTCTCCACTGTCTGCAGATTCAGCTCCTCAGTTTTGAGGGTATTGGAGAGTAGAAACCTTCATTTCAGTGATGAACATACATTTGTCAAAAGTATTTGCTCATGTGCCTTCACACACATATGAACTTGAGTGACATCCCATTCTTAATCCATAGAGTTTAATATGATGGCTGCTCACCCTTTGCAGCTATAACAGCTTCAGTTCTTATGAAAAGGCTTTCCACAAGATTTAGGAGTGTGTTTATGGGAATTTTTGACCATTCTTCCAGAAGCACATTTGAGAGGTCAGACACAGTATTGCTGTCGTTCACAATCACTTCCACTTTGCCATAATACCACTGACAATTGACTGTGAATCTGTCATTACTGGACACACAGGTGGCTTCCTATGATGGTACCATGCTGGAAATTAACTGAGTTCCTGAGAAAAACCCATTCTTTCACAAATGTTTGCAGAAGCCGTCTGCATGCCTAGGTGCTTGGTGTTGTAAACGTGGCCATGGAAGTGATGGAACATTTGAATTCAGTTATTTATTTTGGCAATACAGTGTATTTTTACATTAACTCAAGTAATATAATTTAAGGTGCACTTCCTCTTTAAAGAAAATAAATGAAGTTTCTTAGTATTTTGAAAAAATGTCAATAATTAAAAAAGTGATAAAAGAAAAACAAGGGCTCCAGCCCAATAACTTATGCTGTATATTTCTAGCATTAGTCTAATCTACCAAATATTAAATTAACATAAAAATAGTTTAATTTAAAAATTGAATGAATATAAAATGAAGAACTTATATTTGATCCCGTTCTTGTTCAGTCATCAGTCAAAAAATTCACATTTCAAATTTATGAATTAATGATTTTAACTTGCTTCCTAAGAATGTGGCTTGATACAATATGGAGTCTCAAACTCAAATAATGATTCACTGCACCATCAGTTTTCTAATTTACCATGGCTGGCCAAAGGGGCAAGGGGGCAGATCAAAACTTCATTTACTTTCTCTAAAGAGGAAGTGTACCTTAAGTTATACTACTGGTTAATGTGAACTTACACTATATTGCGAAAATAAATAATTGAATTCAAGTGTTCCAGTCTCTTCCGTGGCCACATGTTTACAAAACCAAGCAACTGCAGCATTTGTGAAAGAATGGGTTTCTCTCAGGAGCTCAGTTAATTTCCAGCATAATACCTTAATAGGAAGTCATTCAGTAAAACGAATAACAAAAACAAAACATGATCTGTAAATAAGCAATTGTAAACTACAATACAATACTGTACTACAGTACATAACCTACAATAAACTTTACAAACTAGACAAACAGAAAACACCCATGAGCTTATGTGTTTGAAAAGCAAACACTCCCACACATACAAGATCAGACAAAGAAATGCTGAAAAGAAGGGACTATATATACACAGCACCACAGACATGGAACAGCTGGCAACATGACGAGAGGGTGGGACCACAAAGGAGACACAGGTGAGAACACTTAAGACAAGGTAGAGCTAAGGCAGAGACAAGGGAGGAGACAAGATCAAAATCTCACATGACAGACTACAAAGAAATTCACAAAATACAAAACAACTGACCAAGAAAAAACATGAAACAGGGCAAACGAGTGACAAAATTCAACAAGAACTCAGTCGTCAAATGATGATGTAAAATTAGTGGTCTTATAAATCTCAGACTAACCATAATTACATTTATTTACATTATTTTATAATGGCTTTAGTGTACAATCTCAATATCTCAAAGTGAATCATGATTCAAATTATTCATTTCTGAATAAAATGATCCAATGCACCATGATAAAATTGCAAAATAAAAAAAACAGAATTGAGTCAGATTGTGTGTGTGTGTGTAGGTTTAGTCTTCACTTGGAGTGACACAGCATTTATTATGCACACTAACACCTGCCTCTAACCCTGACCTTTACCCATAATCCCTCACTATTACCCCCTCTTTTCCACACACTCATTAGAGGGACTTAACCTTTAACAGTGAATGGAAAGGTAGGTCTGTGTGTGTGTGTGTGTGTGGGAGGGGGTGGGTTCTTCTGGGGACCCACATAAATGACTAAACTTTTAGGTGAATTTGTTTTAAGGTTAGGGGAAATTAGGCTTAGGGTAATGGTTAGGTTCAGGTTAGGTTTAGTGTTAGGGTTATGTTAAGGATAGCCTTATGCTTAAGATAACTGTTAGCGTTAGGCTAAGACTAGCAGTAGTAGTTATGGTTAACATTAGGATACTTCTCCAAATTATAAATATAAGTCTATGTAAAGTCTTGAAAATGCATGAAAACATTTATTGTGTGTGTGTGTGTGTGTGTGTGTGTGTGTGTGTGTGTGTGTGTGTGTGTGTTTGTTTGTTTCACATTCATCATTCTTTGAGCTCAGTTTACAATAATAAATGACCCTGAATCTCTGCCCTTAACACAGACTTATACAGACGAGACACTCTTTAAAATCTTAATATTTAACCTTGTTCAATCAAATGTTTTTAAACAGGAAACTCTAGTGGTTATTGACTTAATTCCCATTTACTGCATCATTATTGACAATTAACTCAGCATGTTTTCTGCAGGACTAGAAAGATCAGAAAAACAGTGCTCTCATAATAATTATTCTTTATAATGACACAAGTCAGTGGTCAGTTGCAGAAATCCACAACTAAATACTCCATTGTATCCATGAATTAAAAGGGCTGGCACTAGAGATGTGTAGATCTGTTAATACAGCAAAGTGGCATTCACTTCAAGAGTAAGGTTAAAGAAGATTGCGTACAGCTACGATTCTTCTTCTTTTCGTGTCTTTGATGCTTATTGGTTATATGAAAGTTTCCCATTTCCTTACACAGTTCTTTGCATTTTTATTGAACACTGTGACATACTTTGAGCTGCACTGATTAAGTAGTAGAGGGCAGACAAGGCAGTGCTGCATTGTATGATCATCTTAATACTCACAGGTGGTTTGGCCAGTTTCATAGCCCCCATCTGACCATGGCAGCTTTTGATCGCCCTGCTCTTGTTCTCAAGCGGTCTAGCATATTCCAATGGACCCCCATTGGAAGAGGGGATCCCCATAATCAATGGGAGAAGGGTCATCTTTAAGCCTTTGTTTCTATAGTTGAAGTCTGGTTTCTTCCTGTGATGCTAGTAGGGGCTGGACATGGCTGAGAAAACTTCTCCTGGACTTCAGCCATTAGACTGGGGTATGCATCCATAGAGGGGGTGGCATTTATCACCGGTGGCCTTGGACATCTCTACTCGGCTGGTGACTTCCCTTCTTACATCGGCGGGTGCATTGCCAGCGAGGAAGTGCAGGTTGTTTATGTTGGAGGGCAACCAGTGATTAAGCGGCAGGTGTTATTCAGTGTTGAGTCTAGCTTCTTGGCATGAGACGATTTCTCCCAGACAGGACACTGGGAGGATACTGTCTGCAGAGGAGTAGCATAAAGCCAAAGCAGTAGCTCTTAGCGTGTGTGCTGTGGCTCCCCATTTGGAGTTGGTCAACTTATGAAGGATGTTATTTCAGGAGATAACTTTCAGTTTGGTATTATTAACATGTTCCTTATAAGAGAGAGTATGGTCCAATGTTACACCTAAGTAGACAAGGTTGGTGTAGTGCTCAAGAGGTGTTCCTGACCATGTGATGTCAAGGGGTCGGTTTGCTTCTCGGTTCCTGAGATGGAATGAATAGATTTGGATCTTCGAAGGGTTTAAGTGGTTACACTCATAGTAGATATGTAGCTCATCCAGGGCTGAGGTGAGATTTGTTTCTATGACTACCTTGTGGCAAGCCGTTCTTGTTGCCAGCGAATTTGCTTATCTTTAGGAACAACATAGAAGTGCTAGATAGCATTTATAGATAGCATAGATCTTTAAGGAGAGCTCCGATGAGGTCTTTGAGCACCAGGTCTTTTGTCATCTCCAAGATCTTTTTCAGAAGTAGGCGGTGGTTCACCGTGTCAGACATGGTTGATTCAACAGCTGGGGCAAGCCTGTTGAGGATCAGATGTTCAAGCAGCTTGTACAGATGGCATAGTAGAGAGATTTGGCAGAAGCTCTTTGCATGTGCTGGATCTTTACCCAATTATAGGAGAGCAATGATTCTGGTTTCTTCCAGATCTTTGGGATGTCAGCTTACAGTTGTTCATCAGTTCAAGGATGCACTTCCACGTCAGAGGGCCAAAATGCTTGATCGCTTTTGTGAAAATGTTGTTAAGGCCAATGGCGTTGCCAATCTTGAGGGCTTTAATGTAAGTTGTCTCCAGCAGAGTTTGCCATTTCTGCTGGTGGCTTTCCAATAATGATATCATGAGTCTTTCACCAACTTTGATGGTGCTTTCAGCAAAGGGATCACATTCATAGAGATCTGTCTGTATTTCTCATATAGTTTGCTGCTTTGTACATCGAGGCCAGAGATGTATTGAGTGCGGCATCCTTTTGGGATGTTCTTTCAAGCTGCCTGGTGCACTAGCTTAATGAAGATTTCATAGTTTTGGAGTCCTCTGGAAGGTGAGCAAGGAACTGTGACTGGGGTATCTGCAGCATAAGGCCAGTGGGGTTGTGTTGAGTTTTTGGTTCCAGTAGCTTCCTGCTCATTCCAGAGATGCTATGGCGAAATTTGGGATGTAGCCTGCTTTCCATCGTCCACTATAGAATCAATTTGGTTGCTTGGCTTCATGGATCATGTTGAGCTGACTGGTTTTGGCCCATGTTTCCACTGCATCTCCATCTGCGTTGTTACCAGCATATACCTACTATGAGCTGTGGCAGTTGAAGTCTCCAACCACTAGCTTTGGTTTCCCCATAGGAAAGGTATGGGGGGTGGTATGTAGATGGAGGTGATGGTAATTTCTCTTAACTCAGCGATTAGGACTTCAGTGTTGTTTTTGGCATTCTTAAATGTTGATTCGATGATTATCCCATTTTTTGCTAGCATGGCACTTTCAAATTTCTCATGTTGCCTTTCTATCAGGATAGTCATGCCTTCCACTTAGGGACGGAAGTGTTTGGGTCCCCAGTGGTTTTCCTTGAATATCACACTGGTGTTCTCTGCAGAGTAGTTCTTGTTTAGTTGCAGACAGTCCTTCAACATTTAGGGATATGAACATTATATCATTATTTATATATATATATATATATATATATATATATATGCTAAGACCCCTTAATGTGAGTTTAAAATTTAGTTATTTCATATGTTAGGGTGTACCATATCTTGGCAAAAATTACATTCTATTGGTGGTAAATTTATTAAGATTTGTTAAATTTGTTAACAAATACATGTTGAAGCTGATAGACCCAAAGTTGAATCATTGAGGATTCATTGAATCATTGAGAAGAAGTTACACTCAAAATAATACTTCAGCAATTTTCTGCAATTTGTTCTTTGTGAGTTTATAAAAATGTAAAACAGGAGTATGCTAAATCAAATCTTTAAGCATATTTTTGTATATGATAGGTTTAACTGAACGTAATTGTTTGGAGTTCACAGGTTTTAGTGAATTTCATGTGGACAGGTTCATGTGTTCATTTCAGTGGGAGGGGATTGCCTTCATATGTGTTAGTTCTGCTCATTCATTCATGTTTACAGTGTGGTAACCTGTGTGTGTTTATAAGCATGCACTTTAATTTATCATAAGCATCCAGGCCAGATGACGGGCCAGGCCACAAGATAATCTTACAGTTCTCCCGATGGCCAGACTGGGCCTGGTTATAACTGTTTGTTTATGTCATTTTTACAACAGATTTTAATCCTGCGACTGGAAGACTGTACTGTGACTGTGCCAATAAGGGTAAATAATGAATCCAGAATGTCCTCCAGTGTGGATTGTGTTGCAGAGGGTAGATGTCAGCTTTGTCCCATCTGGAAGAGCCGCAGATATCCCTGGAGTTTTTTTTTTTTTTTGGGAACAGCTGTCTCTGCACTGACCCCATCTCTCTCTCTCTCTCTTTCTCTCTCTCTCTCTCTCTCTCTCTCTCAGGATGTCTATTTGTTTACTGGTATTTTTAGCCATCGTATCTGATGCTGGAGACTAGCAAATGCATCACTGTCTGCAAACTCCATCCTCTCTCTTTTTCCAAAAGGTTTTCTGCCACTCCTTTCACTGTCACTATTTTCTGATTTCTTAAAGGGGCGTTAGTGTAGGAAAATGTATTTATTTTAAAAATGTATTTGCTTTCTTAACTTGATTTTAATATACTAATATTTAACATGTCTATATGTACTTTCAGACAGTCCACATAGGGTAAACTAGAAAGAAAAAATAAATAAATAAAACAGCCAGCTTGGAAAGCAATGTTGAATGAAGCTGTGATGTCACAACTGTAAGCCATTTACATTTCTGGGATATTCCTATACAGAGTAATTGGACTTGAAGGTGTGTGGAAATGATTAAACACTGTTCTGTTCCAGACTGTTACACTGTCAGAAAAGTTGTTACAGTGGTGGTACCCTTAAGGGTACACATTAGTACATTTAATTAGGGAATATAATTGTACCTTTTTGTTTTATAATTGTAGATTCTAAAGTTGTGTTGATTTTATACGCCCAGTTCATCTCCTGGACTTATATTATGTTTTTTTTATTTGATCCAGTTCTATAAGGAAAGCATCCAAGAACAGGACAAAATCAATGAACATGATTTTGCAACATTTTTTCTTTTATGGAAAACATAACAAACGCAGGGACTGACAGGGAAAGCAAGAGATGAGGGGGATGAAGTATACGCAGATGTGAAGATTTAATCAACATATACAGAAAACAGGGACACAAACAAGGAGCTTGTAATATAAAATGAATGACAAAGCAGGGGACACAGAGAGGAAGCTTATACCGGGAAACACAATGGGAAACACCTTCAAACACTCAGCGCTCAAAGGTGCATGGTGTGGCTATAGGAACAGAACCAGGAAAAGAACCATGGCTAGGAAAACAGAACATGTGATCAAAACATGACAAAGAACATGAAGACACAAGAATGGGCACAGGTTATGACTATGACGGTACCCCACGTGTAAAGACGCAGTTCCAGGGGCCAAACTAAGGCGCTGTCCATGCGGATCTGTTTTTTATATAAAGCTTTTTTTTTAAATATCCCCATCGAGATGAATATGGAAATGCATGAGAGAAACACAGTGGTTTAATCTCAAATCACTCTGTAATCCCTATGTACTGTATGGAAGTCATGAAATTGTTGAATCTAGATCTTAATATTGCATTTTATATTTTTAACACAGCATCATATGTGGGAATCTGAAATCTAGTGCTAGCTGCATAATGACTTATGTACTCTACTATACAGGGAGCGAGGAGATATATCTGTTCCAGCCAGGCAAGCTGTGTGACATCAACTTTTCTGAAAATATCCATCGACCTTCATCCACTCGAGAACAGCGACAACAATTTTTTCAGAAATCTCCACTGGGTTTTCATGTAGATGGGAGGCCAAAACGCAGACAAAAACCCAGACATAAGAACATTAATAAAGACAAATAGCTACAAAGCTCTGGGCACTGTGGCACAGTGGCATGCCTCATGACAAGCCCCTCCTTAAACAAACCAACCCCAGCATTCAGCTTGGCCATGATGTCACTGAATTGCCTCAGGAAGGGTCAGTGGGCTCTGAGATACACTGGACTTGGGATTCAGACTGAAGATAGGACACAGAGCCAACCTTCTGTTAGGATTCCTCCTGCTCCTCTGCCTCTTATGGTAATCAACACTCTCTCTGGGAGTCGACTCTGGAATCGACTCACCAAACTCATTCAAATCTCTGAACATGGAGGTAGCTTCCCAGTGTGCCCCAAACCTCGGGTTTCAGCATTGATCGAAGCAAAGAAGTAGATCTAAGGAGGTGTGTCCACCAGTAAGAAGCTTAATCAAGTGTCATTTTGGCCAGAGCCTAATAAAGCCAACGGAAAGAAAACCGTTCTTCCTCTCTGGAACACTGAACATGTTCTGAAGATGCTGCACTACTTCAGAATAAATTTGCTGGAGACAGTCTCTCCATCTGGCTGCTTCACATTTGTGGTCATTCGCTGTCAGGTTAGGCATAAGATGAGTGGACTGAAAAAAAGCATAGAGATGGTGGTTTCGTCAACATACACGTGAATCAGGAACACAAAACCGAGCATGTAACACACAGACACACAAAAAAACAACAAACCAGGGGACACTCAGGACACACAGCTGAGCAGCGTGGCTAGGAATACAGAGGTGGGAAAGGGTGGGGGGGTGAGGGGACACATGGCAAGGAAAACAGAACTGACCACATGATCAGAACATGACAGACGACACGAACTCAGGTGAAGAAGCACAGACTATGACAGTTACTCATATTTTTCTTGCTTGATATTTTTAGGTTGCTTTAAAAAAAGGAAATAATAATATAAATTATATAAATAATAATTACAGTTGTCATATTTAATATCATTGCTGTCCAAGTGAACACGTATCTCCTTTTTGTGGATTTTTAGTGTGTGAACACAGTACCAGCCCCTGACAGCATGTAAAAATTCAGGATGAATGGACCAGTAGAAATGCTCCAAAATTACTTGGAGTATAATCTTTCTATATTCACCTCAATTACAATTTAAGAAGTTTTTTTTCCTTCTCCTGTAAAGTTACTATTTTGCGAGATGTTGACATGTTTTTATTTGGACAACGACAATATGCAAACATTACAATAAAACAACAAAAAGTGGGAAAATATCTTAATTGTACTTATATGTTACACAAAAAAACTGATTATCAGATTACAGATTTTCCCTCATTGTTCTACTGAGAATTTTTAAAGAACCCCACTCTCAAATGGGAAATCCCTGTTATTGAATGACAAGGAAAGGAACAGCACCTCACCAGAAATTGTGTGAACCGTGAAGGTTCACACATTTTCTTTGGTAAACAATGAAGAAACGTCAGACTTGTTAAGCTCTTCTCTTTCCATTTTGGAGCCGAGTTTCTGATCCCTCTGAAGAGTCATGATCGTCCTTCCCCAAAATCCATCACACAGTAAAGAAGAGAGTAAACAGTGCCAGGAGCCGAGGACTATTTATTCTCACACAATCCCCCCCTCTCCAAAAAGAAAAAAAGTACCATCCAGAGAAGAGAGGATAAATCTCATTGATCACACAAACCATCCCTTTAGCCAGGAAGCTAATTAGGCTTAGCCAGGGCTGACTGACATCATTAGCTAATTAACCCCATCTTATTAATTTACTGGTTAAGATTCATTCTTCAACAATAAGGACAAGAGGGAGACAGCAGAGGGACTCAGTGGGTTTGTACTAGGACTTCAGCAAGGTCCCAAGCTCATGTTGTACATGTCTGACTAAAATAGTTTCCTCAGAATTCATAATATGTGTACAAATTATAGTCCACACTTTGAGGATGTGTTTAATACGTTGTGAAGACCAACCCTAAACCTAAACTTAACTGACTCTAACCCTATCCCTAAAATCATACTTAATCCTAAACCCAAAACCCACACTTAGCCCTAAACCCTTAACCCTAAACCCTAAGGCCACACGTAACCCTAAATCCTAAACCCACACTTAACCATAAACCCTAAGGCCACACTTAACCCTAAACCCAAAACCCACACTTAACCCTAAACCCTTAGGCCACATGTAACCCTAAACCCTAAGGCCACATGTAACCCTAAACTCTAAACCCACACTTAACCCTTAACCCTAAGCAGACACTTAACCCTAACTCTAAACCCAATGTAACCCTAACCCTTAACCCTAAACCCACACTTAACCATGAATCCTAACACCACACTTAACCCTAAACCCACACTTAACCCCGAGTCTAAAGGGACAGAAGAACTAAGTAGAGCTAAAATAACCTCCCATTACAGTTTACTGTGCTGTTTCTGTTGCCCTCCTTTAACTGCACCACAGAGATTTAATCAGAATCAGATACAGATTATGCTTCCTGTCAGATGATTTTAATTGTTGTTCTCTACAAAACAAGTTGGACAAGAAACTTCTAATTGAATTTATATCACATAATAATACTTTAGGAACAGCCTCTCAGCATTCCCTATGGTTTCCATTTGGTGTCATTTTAAAAGTGATTAACTGGATTGAGCAATTCTAACTTAACATATATTGAAAAGCTGCACTCAATTTAACAATTCAATTATCTTCCATAATTTCTTTTTCTGAGTTTGTGAAACTGTAAAGTTTTGACGTAGCAGAGCCCTGTTTGTGGTTTTAAGTCAAAATAGCTGTGTGTGATAGATTTAACTGAGCTTAAATGACATCTGAAGTCAAAGACCCAGTGTTTATGTCAGTGGGTGGGGGGGCAGTGGCCCAACAAGTAGCATTGCTACCAGAGTTTTTGGGTTGTGGGTTCAAGACCCGCATGTGGTCACTGCCTTGAGGAGTTTGGCCTCTTTCTTTGCTACCTTTTTCCACCATGATCTCATTCTGTTTGGGGATTTAGTGCCTTGCTCAAGGGCACTTCAGCCATGGATGTTGCTGCATGTCCTGGGGATCGAATCGGCAAACTTCCGGTACCAAGCCTGGTCCTCTAACCATTAGGCCAAGGCTTCTGATCTCTGATATCCCTCTCTTCACCTGCACAATTCATTCATTCATTCATTCATTCATTCATTCATTCATTCATTCATTGTCTGTAACCTCATATCCAATTCGTGGTGGGTCCAGAGCCTACTTGGAATCATTGGGCGCAAGGAACACATCCTGGAGGGGGCACCAGTCCTTCACAGGCATCACATACACAAGTTCATTCACACCTACCAACGTGTGATTTTAGACCGTGGGAGGAAGCCGGAGCACCCGGAGGAAACCCACACAAACACACCAAATGCCTCACAGACAGCCACCCGGAGCGGGATTAAATCCCACAACCTCCAGGTCCCAGGAGCTGTGTGACTGCGACACTACCTGCTGCGCCAACATGCTGCCTTCCTGCACACTTTGATAATAATGAATATCATGGCAAGCATATTATCTCTATGTGTTTGTGTGTGTATACAGTGTGTTTAGAAGGGTATGTACCATGTGTGCAGTCATTAATTTTGTCTACTTACTTAATCCTGAACAGGGTCACTGTGGGTCAGGAGTCTACTCAGAATTATTGAGCGCAAGGCAGGAGCACACCCTTCCACAGGGCCATAGGGTACCACTCCTAACTCCTGTGGATAATTTTACACAAGCGAACCAGTAAATGCACCCCCAGTGACTTGTATATTAATACTCTCATACAAGAAGGCAATAGGGGCACTTGGAAGAAACCCATGCAGACACAGAGAGAGCATGCCAGTGACTCCTGCAGAGTTTGAACCCACAACCCCAAGATTGTGGAGCTATGTGGCAGAGATAACTGTTGCCCCTTTCATTAACTTTCATCCAGGCAGTACCTGGGTTTGTGCTTAGAAATGTTATTTTTTGAGTCTTGTGTGTGTAGAATTTAACAGAGTTAAAGCATGTTTTTCTGTGTGATTTTAATCTATTATTTGTTTTATTGAAAACGCATATAAAACTCAAACTTGAACCAGTTAGTGGAAGAATGAAAGGAAAGTGTGACTACATCCATGTAATTTCAATGTAATGATTATACATTTACTATGTAAATACTCATTTACATGTAAACTGTACTTTGTTCTGTATAATATGTGTTTTCAAATAAAGCAAAGATGAAAACACAGCAATGCATGACCTTAAATTGCAAATTTGTTTCAGTTACAAGGGGAAATTGATTTAATTTAGAGGTGAATTTTTAGCGTGGCTCTCGACGCACCTCCTGGAGATTTCCTCGGGCCTCAGCTCCTTGGGGGTGAGAAATGAGAGAATACAAGGGAGAAAAAAAAACAGATAAAAATTAATTGCTTCAGAAGCAAGAAACAAAATCAACCAATTTCACGCCATGGCCCCGGCTCCCGTCGCGTTTCTACAAGCAGGAATAAAGGGAGAGTTGATTGTGAAAGTGTCGTTCAGTGGCATGCTGTCATCCCTCTCTTTTTCTCTCTTTATTTGTTATTCTACCTGAGGCTGTTGTTTACTGGGATTGTTGATGCTGAATGGTTATTGATTGTGTTGGGTTTGGTGTTAACTGACTGACCGCAGCCAGTAATCAGACGCTGAGAGGGTTGATCGCAATGTGGCCTTATACACTCAGTTAGTACAGTATATAGTATATATATGTGTGTGTGTGTGTGTGTGTGTGTGTGTTACCTGTAATAAGCCTTGGCACATTATTATGGCTCCTATACATATTAGAAACACACTCCACAACATCAAGACACAACCAATGTTTGTTCAGGGAAATGCTTATATGGTGTAATACATAAATGACAATAAAAACACACACCCACACACACACACACACACACACTTTCTCCAGATGTGTCTCCAGAGGATGCTCTTCCGTTTTACTCCTTGATCGTGCCTTCATTCCTTAATTTTGAAGAAACCTGGGCATTGGTAGTGGTACTTCAATACCACTTAATGCCTGGGGTCTCAATAAACTGTTTACATACTTTTACATAAATATGTTGAGATTTCTAGCAATGGGTGCCGATAATATTGATTCCTCAACAACATTGTCAATGACTTTGACTGCAGTGCATGTGTACCCATAATTCTGACTTTTACTGTCATACATTATGTAAAGCTGCATTATCATATATCTCTAAAACCATGACAGAATGTGGAACACCATGAAAACACTGGGCGTCCAAACTAATAATGTATGGCATGATTTTAGCACACTGCATGCTAACAAGGGAGAGAGGGATGACAGCTGCCCCCTTCTTCAACCCCCATCAAATGACAAACGAGTGGCAGACTCTTCTCCTTTCTTCCTCCTACACTCCTTACTTTCCCTCTCTTTCTCTTTCAGTCCCTTCTCTATCTCTCTCTCTCTCTCGCTCTCTCTGACTCACCAGCATTTCTCTTCCCCTCTTCTCTTTTTCTCATGCACTCTTGTCTTCTCTCTCTCTCTCTCTCTCTCTCTCTCTCTCTCTCTCTCTCTTGCTCTCTCAGTTCCTCTTTCTATCTCTCTCTCTCTCTTGCTCTCTCAGCCCCCCCCCCCCCTCTCTCTCTCTCTCTCTGTGTGCTGGAAGTCTGTAGGAATTTAATGAGGGGAAAAAGAACTGTGGGCCACCTGGAGAATCTGATCAGAACATACTTTTACAAGGCATATATATATATATATATATATATATATATATATATATATATATATATATATAGTTGGTCTCATGTTTATTGTAGAAAATAAACACATTAATTTCTTTTTTTTTTTTTTTTTAAGCAGGTGTTTCTGAAATTTTGACTGCTTCAGGAGGTCTGGGTTCTTTGGTGGTTGATTTAAGGTGGAATTAACACTAAAACTTAATTAGAAGGCACTCGTCTTCTGCAGTGGTTTAAAACTATGAGAAGAGGCTTGGAAGGTTTCCTTTCATACCAGCTTGAGAAAAAAGGAAATACAGTTCTCTCTCTCTCTCTCTCTCTCTCTCTCTCTCTCTCTCTCTCTCTCTCTCTCTCTCTCTTCATGTTTTGTATTCAGAAGCCCATGTGCAGAGATCTACTTCTTCTCCTCTTTTTTATTTGGGTAGAACTTCAAGAGAAAGTGTGTAGGATGAAGCCCGTCACAGCTGCAAATATCATCGTTTGTTCTCTCCTCGTTCCGATCGATAGTGAATATCATTATGGTCTGAGATATACCCTCTCTCTCTCTCTCTCTCTCTCCCTCCTGAAGTTACAGCTCTCCAACTTTCCACAACTTCGTCTCAGCGTGTTTCTTTTCCCACACACTGAAGAAGAGTCAGGCAGCTTTCTCCATCACTTCATCTCACTCTCTCTCTCCATCTTTGTCCATGTAAACTTCCAGAGCACCCAGTGGAAACCCACACAGACACTGGGATAGCACATCAAACTCCTCATAGACAGTGACTCAAGGCAAGGATCAAACCCAGGACCCCAAGACCCTGGGTGGTGAGATAATACACTATAGGTCTAAAATATAATTTTTTTTTTAAAATCAACCTTTTTTTAATGTGCACCCAGTGTGCTCAGACAGCACATGAGCCTGAGGTCACCATGAGCCATGAGCCACACCTTAGGTCTTTCAAACTTAGGTTTCTGTATTCAATTAAACATATTAAGAGATTTAAGGAAAGACGGAGGAAAAAGACAGTGGGAGAGATAAACAAATAGAGCCACTGATTTTGTTATTATTGTTATTTTTTGTGAATTTTTTGTTGTTATTCTTGATTGTAATGCTTTGGCAATATTTTTTTCATAACAGCCATGCCAATAAAGCTTTGAATCTTGAATCTTGAGAGAGGGAGAGAGAGAGAGAGAGAGAGAGAGAGAGAGAGAGAGAGAGAGAGAGAGAGAGTTGCTCACGCTCTATTGATTGAGTAAAGATCAAGAGGTGTGCAGAGTGAGTGAATCAGAAAGAGAATCAGAAATAGATTCTGAACGAGAGAGAGAGAGAGAGAGAGAGAGAGAGAGAGAGAGAGAGAGTATAATCCTCTACAATCCCTTCATCTCTCTCTCTCTCTCGCTCTCTCTCTCGCTCTCTCTCTCTCTAAGCTTGAAAATCTTCGCATCTGAACCGAAATTTCCCTCCCACTTCGTAACCTCACCCTCACCTCACACTGTACCCTACATGCCTCACTGCAGGCATTATAAACCAATAAGGTCAAAGATCAAGCAGGTTCCATCATATATAAATCAGTTTATTGACAACGATTCCATAAATGGAAATTCAAGGCTTGCATCCAATGCATTTTTCCCAAGGGAAATATTAGTCTATAACAATTGACTGACTGAATGGATAAAGCTGACTGATGTGTACAGAATGGGAAGGGTTAACTGTTAACTGAAAGCTAAATGTTTTGCCTTAAAGGGAATGTCTACCATTGTGGGGAAACACAGTGCTGGTTGTTTACATTCAGAAGCTTCACATGTTTTTACAAATTTATCAACACTGGGACTTTATAAACATATTAGATTAGTTTTGATCATGCAGAGGAAACATCTTCTGAATTTTATAGGCAAGGTAAGGCAAGTTCATTTCTATATATTCATACACCATGGTAATTCAAAATGATTTACATAAAAATAAAAACATGAATTTACAGCTAAAGACATAAAGTGCATTAAAACAATAAGAGCTAAAAATATCGGAAAACAAAACTGAAATACATTATAAGGATTTAAAGATAAAGTGAATCTGCAATAAAATAAAGTGCACCATCAGTGTAGTCAAAGGCACAGGACAAGAGCAGAGTTACATTTGGGGCACATCTAAGATTTTCTGGTAGTCTGTTCCAGTTATGCACAGAGTAATAACTGAATGCTGCTTCCCCGTGTTTAGACTGGACTCTGGGCTTCACTAATTGACCTGAGTCCATGGATCTAAGAGATCTACTTGGTTTATATTCTGAGCCAATACAGTCCAGTGATTTATAGGCTATTAGCAGCACTTTAAAGTTTTTTTTGTAACTAATATGAAGCCAGTGTAGAGATTATAGAACAGGAGTGATGTGCTTTGTTCTCTTGGTCCTGGTAAGAATCTGGAGCTGTTTAATGGTCTTTTTAGGAAGTTCTGTTAAAAGACTGTTACAATAGTTCAACCCTGAACTGACCCCTTGGGGATTCCACATGTCATAGATACACTGTCTGGTTCATAGCTGCCAATAGTAATAAAGTCATTCCAGTCCTCTAAATAAGAGTTGAGCCAATTGAGGACAGTTCCAGAAAGTCCTGCCCAATTTATAGACAGTTTTGCTTTGATTACAATTGTAAACGTCACCTTGAAATGTGTAAATAGTCACGATTGTGACATCACAACCATGATGAATTGAAAATAGTATCTTTCGGTTGTTGTTCCATGTGGAAATGCAATATGGATTAGTACAGTTCTGAATTCATGATCATGTCCATTGTCCATGTCTCCACTCCCTAAAGGCCCAGTACTGTACCACGCAAGTTGAACATGAAGTGTTTTTACATGCACTTAATAATCTGATAACCACAGAAAAATAAGATTTGGGGAGTAATAAAATCAATGCACTTGGAAAATCAGATAATAGTAAAAAACGCATAGTTTAGTCCAGCAGTAATCTGACAAATGATAATAGCTCAGAAACATGATATAAACACCTTGCTGTGGCTTTTGGTAAACAAGAACCATATTTACCTGCTAATATGGATCTTATTTGCTTATGATTTCTAGTTTTACACAGTGCTGCACTTCTCACGGATTCTCTGCACTACTGCTGAGATGGAGATAGGCCTTTTTCAAAACCAGCATCTGTTTTTTTTAAAGGATGTCTCTCCATTTAAGTGTCTCTCCATTACAGACAAAGACCAGAGTGGCTGGACGCGTGTTTGTTGTAGGGGAATGGGGGTAGGGGGGTGGGGGAGCGACTTGTACGTAATGAATGTTCAGATACAGAATGGTGAGAGAATTTCAGAATGTGTGTCAGAGATGGCTCTGTAGTCCGTCTGGGGCCAATGAAGATATGATATGATAGGAATTGTGGTATTTATGAGTTTACATGTACTGAGAAATCAGATTACTGAGCTAACATCCAGCTTCCTTAGACCCCACCCCCCCCCCACCCCAAAGTGAGTCAGACAAGGAGCGTCTTTCAGCCTTCGTTAAGATGCAAATATAATCACAATATAGCCGCTCCAATCATCAGCTTCACTGGCCTCTGGTTCACCTCGTTAGACAGTAGTGTAGTGTATGTAGCATAGAGTAGTATCTAAAGTTTCATAATATGTGTTTGGGACACCGCCTCACTGTCTAACTGTAATGTTAATCTTATCTCAGTCAATCTTGAACTATGTCAGTGTTAACATAAATTGTTTTGTAATCTGACTTCAGCATAATGCCACCAAAAGCAAAGAGCAAAGAGAAACTTGGCCAATCTAGTTTTGCCGGACCACCATTAGCCATATAGCCGTTGTCACAGAGGTGTTTTTTTGTTTACATGTGGTTTTACAAGTGTGTTGTACAAAAAATATGGAGGACAGGTAATAAATGCAGATGAAAATTAAAAAAGGAGCACAAAATTTGTTCATAAAATAAAACACGGCATCAGTGTTCATTTATTTATTTAGATGATGGAGTTTTATAAACATGCCAGTGACACAAAATGTCTCCCCACCACAAAGACACACGCTCACGCGAAATAAGACAAATTCAGCAGTCCTCTTCTCTTTGTGAGATATAATAGGTGTGTTAATGTTGCCTAGTTCCGAGTCGTCCTACTGAGCTTTGTGAACTAACCAATGCTGAGCCAAGGCTCTGGCCAACACAGCCCAAGAAACACACACAAACGGAGTGTGTTCTGCCTTATTTTCCTGCTTATTATTCCATGCTGAAGAACCTACAGTTCTTTGGTTCCAGCTGGGAAAAGATTTTTCTGGTTCGAAAACTAGTTTATGTTTAACTAACAGCAGATGGTGTAGTAGCGCTACCTTAAGTTCTCTTTGTGAAATATGGCTGAACTAACAGTTTCTACTCATACATGTGTGTTTCAACATTAGGAGTCAGTCAGTCCTTGAAAATGCCTCATCTAGGTATGCAGGTTGTGATGTGGCATGCAGAATCAGAAGAGACAGGAGAAGAATCTGCAGAGTGTGACGTATTAAAATTGGCTTATGAAAGGAATGAAATAAACCCAGAAATATCATTTTTCATACATATCTACATAGAAATCCACTTATAACTAGCTAAAATTTTGCGTATGGGGTGGGCGTTGTCTCAGCAAATATAACCCCCCAACCCCCACCCTCACCCCGGCCCACCCCCAAATATCAAACTCACTCATACACCCTTGCTTACTGGAATCTTAATATGTGGTTTACATAACCACATGAATAATCGGATAACTGTAGAAATCAGATTAATAATGGATTATTAAGCACACGTAAATACACCCACTGTCACAGCTGCCATCTTAAAAACCCACTAACTTCCACTGCCATTTAACATGATTTTGAACTGCAAGACACAGACTTGAGTCGCAACCAGTGGAAAACTGGTTGCTCAGCAGCTGAGGTACATGGCTTCTGTATACAGCATCTTGAGGAGATTTACAGTTCTAGTATGAGAAGGATCCTCCTATGATTTCTAAAACTGAAAGCTTTAACTCTTGTCTCTTGTTTCTATTTACCTTAGCATCATGTGGGAAATCATGTGACTGAAACACAGCCTCTAGATACTCTACCCACTTTCATAGCTCTGCTGTGCTAGGTGATATAGGCACAGGAACATAAACCAAGTGAGGATTGTTCTGGGTTCCCATTGGTCTGTGATTGGCCTGCTATTGTCTATGATGGAAACTAACTGGGACATTCAGTACTGTTCAAATGTTTTAGGCACCAGAGATTATCGGCAACAGACAGTCACCCAGAGCCAGACTTGGACCCACAACCTCCAGGTCCCTGGAGCTGTGTGACTGTGACACTACCTGCTGCACCACCGTGCCGCCAAACATTAGTCCAGTAAATGTGTGTGAATGTGTTTGGTTTAACTTTTTCCAAATCTCTCCTCATGGCAGTCTGTTTTATTTGAGATTATCATCCAATACCTAGTTTTAGTGGTTAATAAATAATGATTTTAAATAATGTGTGGTGCTGATTTAACAAATTCATGCAATTGAGGAGAATCTGAACAAAATATTGTTCTTCAAACTCACTCCCACCTGCTACTTTATAGAAAAAAATATTTGTAATCTTACTTGTACTCTCTCTCTCTCTCTCTCTCTCTATATATATATATATATATATATATATATATATATATATATATATATATACAAACCGAATTCCAAAGTGTGAATAAAAAATGAATGCAATGATGTGGAGATGGCAAATGTCAATATTGTATTCATAATAGAACATAGATGACAGATCAAAAATTTAATCTGAGTAAATGTAACATTTTAAAGGAAAAATATGTTGATTCAAAATTTCAACAAATCCAAAATAGTTGGGACAAGTAGCAATAAGTGGCTGGAAAAAGGAAATTGAGCATATAACGAACAGCTGGAAGACCAATTAACACTAATTAGGTCAATTGACAACATGATTGGGTATAAAAAGAGCTTCTCAGAGTGTCAGTGTCTCTCTGAAGCCAAGATGGTAAGAGGATCACCAATTCCATCATTGTTGTGCAGAAAGATAGTGCAGCAATACCAGAATGGTGTAACCCAGCGTAAAATAGCAAAGACTTTTAAGTTATCATCATCAACCGTGCATAACATCATCAAAAGATTCAGAGAATATGGAACAATTGCTGTGCGTAAGGGTCAAGGCCGTAAAACTCTACTGGATGCTCGTGATCTCCAGGCCCTTAAACGTCACTGCATCTCAAACAGGAATGCCACTGTCAAGGAAATAACAGAATGGGCTCAGGAATACTTCCAGAAAGCATTGTCATTGAACACAATCCACCGTGCCATCCACCGTTGCCAGCTGAAACTCTACAGTGCAAAGAGGAAGCCATTTCTAAGCAAGCTCCACAAGCTCAGACGTTTGCACTGGGCCAGGGGTCTTTTAAAATGGAGTGTGGCAAAATTGAAGACGGTTCTGTGGTCAGATGAGTCACGATTTGAAGCTCTTTATGGAACACTGGGACGCAATGTCATCCGGACCAGAGAGGACAAGGATAACCCAAGTTGTTATCAACGCTCCGTTCAGAAGCCTGCATCACTGATGGTATGGGGTTGCATGAGTGCTTGTGGCATGGGCAGCTTGCATGTCTGGAAAGGCACCATTAATGCAGAGAACTATGTTCAGGTTCTAGAACAACATATGCTTTCAACAAGATAATGCCAAACCACATTCTGCAGCAATCACAACATCATGGCTACGTAGGAGAAGGATCTGGGCACTGAAATGGCCAGCCTGCAGTCCAGATCTTTCACCTATAGAGAACATTTGGCGCATCATAAAGAGGAAGGTGCAACAAAGAAGGCCCAAGACGATTGAACAGTTAGAGGCCTAGACGTCTGTTGAGTGTTGTAAGAAGAAGGGGGGATGCCACACAGTGGTAAAGAATAGCCTTGTCCCAACTTTTTTGGGATGAAATTTTGAAACAACCTATTTTTCCCTTAAAAAATTTTTTCCCTTATATATATATATATATTGTATTTACTGTGATTATATATAACTTTATATATATTATATATCTTACTGAGATATCTTATCTTAGGTGCCTAAGAGTTCTGCACAGTACTGTATGTCAGGGGGATGAGGGGGTTGTATGTAATCATCTCTGCAACAGTACACTTGGGTATAAACATCTTACACTATATTGCCGAAAGTATTTGCTCATCTGCCTTCGCAAGTCTATGAATTCCATCTTCAATCCATAGGGTTTAATATGATGCCGGCTCACCCTTTGCAAATATAAGAGCTTCAACTCTTCTGGGCTTTCCAGAAGGTTTAGGAGTGTGTTTATGGGAATTTTTGACCATTCTTAGTGCATTTGTAAAGTCAGACACTGATGTTGGACAAGAAGGCCTGGCTCGGAGATTCCGCTCTAATTCATCCCAAAGGTGTTATATCAGGTTGAGGTCAGGACACTTCCATGTGCAGGCCAGTCAAGTTCTTACATACCAAACTGGCTCATCCATGTCTGGTGCACAGCCACGTTGGCACCAAAAAGTGCTGTCACCAAATTGTTCTCACCACGTTAGGAGTATGAAATTTTCCAAAATCTCTTGGTATGCTGAAGCATTGTGGGGCAAGGCCCAACTCCTGAAAAACAAGCCCACACCATAACCCCCCTCCACCAAACTTTACACTTGGCACAATGTACATGTACTGTTCACCTGGCAACCACCAAACCCAGTCTCGTCCCTCAGATTGGCAGAGGGAGAAGCATGATTCATCACTTCAGAGAACACGTCTCTACTGCTCTAGTGTCGAGTGGCGGCATGCTTTACACCACTGTATATGAAGCTTGGCATTGTGCTTGGTGTAAGGCTTGGATGCAGTTGCTCAGCCATGGAGACCCATCCCATGAAGCTTGCACTTTTCTTGTGCTAATCAGAAGGTCGCATGAAAGTTAACAGGTCTGTAGCGATTGATTTTGACACTATGCACCTCAGCATCCGTTGATCTCACTCTGTTATTACATGTGGTCTACCGATTTGTGGCTGAGTTGGTGTCGTTCCTGAATCCACTTTGTTATAATACTGCTTAAAGTTGACTGTGGAATATTTATTAGTGAGGAAATTTCATGACTGGAATTTGCACAAGTAGCATCCTATCACAGTACCACACTGGAATTCATTAAGATCCTGAAAGCGATCACTTTTTTCAGAAATATGATACTGTCTTTTCTATAGTTGACTCCATCCCTTGAGTCCTGCTGCTGGAGTTGATGAAATCCCACTTGATTTTAAAGCAAAACTTTAACTTTAAAATTACAGCTTCAAAATATTTGATGTGTGATGCCTCTGTTGTTGCTAACTGGGGCTCACTGCTGCAGAAATTGTACTATGTATCTTTTGGAGGCCGGGAGGAAACCACCCCACCTCCCTCCCATTCCACTTGATTTTTAGGACTTTGCTGTAAAAGTTAATAACACTTCGCAACTGTAGGGGGTGCCCAGAAGCAACCTACTCTTGCTTTAACCAAGAAATGATCATGAATGAGACCTTTATGAGTACCAGAACAGTGTCAGTGAAAAGTATATCAAATTTTCTAAGAATGTAGAGTTGACATCGACCTCCAGACATATTTGCAATAAAATATTGACTTTTTTTGGACTCAACTCCACATCAAATCAAATCAAATCAAATCAAATCAAATTTATTTATATAGCGCTTTTCACAACTGATGTTGTCACAAAGCAGCTTCACAGAATTCCAGTAAGACAAGATTTGACATGAAATGTAAAGACAAATGTAAAACCCTCAAGTGAGCAAGCCAGGGGCGACAGTGGCAAGGAAAAACTCCCCCAGCTGAGGAAGAAACCTTGGGAGGAACCAAGGCTCACAAGGGGTGACCCATCCTCCTCTGGTCAATCTACTGGTGATGATAGTTAGTAGTCCATGAGAACTTCAGTGTAGGGACAGCTTCAAGGCACTTGGTGGTTGCTGGAGCGTGGGCAGCTGGTCTGAAGCGTGGAGGAGGATCTCGACAGTCATCCATCAGTGTCCAGACAGACAGGTGGGCAGTCGTTTACTCGGAAAGATGTAAAGGGATGGAATTAGTTTTGAACTGTTTTGTGTTTGTAAAGTAGAAAATATGAAAATTTCCAGAGTGTGGCTAATGACTCCGGCAGATCTGACTATGACAGCATTAACTAAAAGGAGAGAACCAGGAGGACACACAGACACGGGAGCATCCTGAAACACTGGCATCCCTCCGCTCCACCGTCAACAAACCTGAGTGATCGCGAGAAACGGCGGGACGACAGCACCAGCATCTCAGTTTACTATAATTCCCTGTGTCCATGGACCCCCCGGATCTGCCGCCTTTATCTATGGGGGAGCATTAGCTACCAAATGATAAACTAAACAAATGAGTTTTTAGCCTACATTTGAAGATTGCGACTGTGTCTGAGTCCCGAACATTTTCTGGAAGATCATTCCAGAGTTGGGGGGCTTTATAAGAAAAGGCTCTTCCCCCAGCTGAGGCCTTCTGAATTCTGGGAACATTTAAAAATCCAGTATTCTGTGATCTGAGTGAACGTGGGGGCTCATAATAGGAAATTGTATCTTGAAGATATTCAGGAGCAAGCCCATGTAGAGCTTTATATGTTAATAACAAAATTTTGTAGTCAATGCGGAATTTAACAGGCAGCCAATGAAGTGATGATAAAACTGGGCTGATATGTTCAAATTTTCTAGTTTTAGTGAGGACCCTAGCTGCAGCATTTTGAACTAGTTGAAGTTTTCTTAAATTGCTGCTGGTGCATCCTGACAGTAGTGCGTTACAGTAGTCAAGCCTTGAAGTAATAAAGGCATGTACTAATGTTTCTGCGTCCTGGAGGGATAAGGCATTTCTAATCTTAGCAATATTGCGAAGATGTAAAAAAGCTGTCCTAGTGATACTACCTATATGTTGATCAAATGATAAATCCGGGTCAATTATGACACCAAGATTTTTTGCTGCTGAACCAGGTTTAACTGGAAAGTTAGCTAGATTTAAAATTAAGTCTGATAATTTATTTCTTGTCACTTTTGGACCCAAAAGCAGGACCTCTGTTTTGTTGCTGTTTAGGAGGAGGAAATTACGCAACATCCAGCCTTTCACGTCTTTTACACAGTCCTCTATTTTCTTTAATCTGTGTTTGTCATCGGGCTTGGCTGAAATATACAATTGTGTGTCGTCTGCGTAACAGTGAAAGTTAATGTCATGGTTTCTTATAACTGTGCCTAGCGGTAACATGTATAATGTAAATAATAATGGTCCTAAAATAGAGCCTTGTGGAATTCCAAATCTTACTTTAGAATAATTTGAATTTAGATTGTTTACTTTTACGAATTGATAACGTTCCGTTAAGTAAGATTTAAACCATAATAGGGCTGTCCCTGTGATTCCAACCATGTTTTCTAACCTTTCTATGAGAATATTGTGGTCTATTGTATCGAAGGCTGCGCTTAGGTCAAGAAGCACCGACAGGGATACGTGGCCTTGATCAGAGGCAAGAAGAAGATCATTTGTTATCTTGACTAGAGCTGTCTCTGTACTATGATGTTGCCTGAATCCAGATTGGAATTTTTCATATATATGATTCTTATGTAGATATGAACTAAGTTGTTGGGCCACAGCTCTTTCTAAGATCTTGGACAGAAATGGCAGATTAGAAATAGGCCTGTAATTAGACAGTGTACTAGCATCAAGATTTGGTTTCTTGATCATAGGTTTAATAACTGCTAGTTTAAAAGTTTTGGGTACATGGCCCAGACTAAGCGATGAGTTTACTATAGTTAAAAGAGGATCAATAATAGCTGGTAGTACTTCTTTGAGCAACTTTGTGGGAATTGCATCAAGTGTGCAAGTTGTACAGTTTGCGGAGGTGATAATCTTCTCTAGTTCTAATTGTGGGAGTGGGCAAAAGGTTTCAAGTCTTTCTTTTACAGTTATATTATGTTTTATTTCATTCACATCAGGTGGCAGCCAGGATGGATTTGATCCTGTGGCTAGAGTTTGTTGTCTAATATTCTCAATTTTATTATTAAAAAAGTCCATAAAATCTTTACTGGTGAGAGTTGCTGGAATTAGTTGTTCAGAACCTGCTTGATTTTTTGTAATTCTAGAAAACACACTAAACAGTGCTCTCGGATTATTTTTATTATGGGAGATCAGCGAGGCCAGATATGCTGAGCGAGCTTTAGTGAGGGCATTTCTATACTCTATAAGGCTGTCCTTCCAGGCAGAATGGAACACTTCAAGCTTGGTTGATCGCCATTTCCGCTCTAGTTTTCGTAATGTTTGTTTTAAAGTACGGGTCTTATCGTTATACCATGGTGCGAGCTTTTTCTGTCTTATACTTTTATGTTTAAGTGGTGCTACCTTTTCTAAAGTAGATCGACAGGTATTTTCTAGGTAATCAGTTAGTACATCACTTGCATTTGGCAGACAAAGTAAACAAACACAGTCAATAAATAGCTATAAAATCACAGTCACTTTAAGGATATAAAAGGGAGAGAAGCACTGGGTCCACTCAGATAAATATCCTACAAATGCCAAGTAAATACATAATCATTGTTCTGTAGCAAAATGTGCATCTCTGTTTGCATTCGTTTCTACATTTAAACCAAACCAAGCCTCATTTTACTTTTTGATAAACTTTCATCATTAAAACCAGCAGCAATTCAAATATTGTAATGTTATATATTTTCAGGTTTTCTATCTCATATACAGGTTTGTTGTGTGTTAGCATTACTCAAATGCTCCCTCGTGTCATGGTGAGTAGTCAATGTAAAAGTTCGACTTGAATAGTTTTCATATTGTGAATAGATATGACATGTTCAAATGATTACATACAACACCAGAGACTTTTATTTTAAAGAGTTACTTTTTCCATAGGCTTGTTACATCTGTGCTGGCTATTTAAATATTGATTGAAATGCTGCACACTTGCATTTTGTATTGTTGCTGGGAGTATGTGTGTGTGTGTGTGTGTGTGTGTGTGTAGATGGTGGGTGGGGGATAAATGTGTGTCCTCGTTAGTTAATTGCTCTTTTCCTCATAACCGTCCTCATTCTTCTTTAATTAAATTAGATTTGATTAATGTTAATGAGCCACCAGCAGCCGTCTGGAATCTAGTGAATTGAAGGAGACAGGAATAAAGAGTACCTCGTGTGTGTGTGTGTGTGTGTGTGTGTTTTCATCAACAAAATTATGACAATGATATGATTCTCGCCATGTTAATCCCTACATTTAAATTTGGCCTTTATTGAAAGATGTCACAATGCCTGTAACAACTGTGTAGTTACATATTATATTCATGTAATACCAGTTTAAGTGTTGTTAATGTATTCATGTATTAACAGTAACATATGGCTGAATAACTTGTATAAATGCATGTTTTCAACATATGTTTTACATGTAATTATGGTTTACTCAGATATCATTGATAACATATTTACTCATATATAATAATACATATCTAATAGTGAAAACTGTGCTTTTTCCAAATTGAATTATCTGATGATGGGGTGTGTATTTACTGATATTACAGTTTTACATTACAGTACACAGTGTGTGTTGTCCGAAGGTAACCATCTAAGTGTTTTGCTTTCAACCCCTGTGAACTGTGACAGTAATCACTAATTACACAATAACAGCAGAGAGTCAATGAATGACAGAGAGATGGAGAGAGAGAGAGAGAGAGAGAGAGAGAGAGAGAGAGGAGAGAGACAGTGAATGATAGAGAGATGGTGAGAGAAAGAATGGGGAGAGAGAGAGAGGAGAGAAAAATAGAAGAGTAAATTAGTTCACAAATGTAGTTCATGTCTTAAAGATGTTTATATGAAGCCTGTATATGCCCTGAAAACTTATGTGACACCTTCTATTGTGCTTAAAAAGCCCCAGTGTCTGTAACAAGCTAGTAAAAAGAAAAAAAATTGAAAAGGTTTAACTTAAGGTGAAAAGAATTACTTAAGATGAAACTGACTAGGTTCGGTAGAGCACTACTGCATGAAAGTAAACATAGACCCAAAGTGCTATAAAACTGAACAACTATAGTTACAAATACTGTGTTATTTCAAAGAGTGAATAAAAACTTATATAATGAGCTTACAGTTTTTCTCAAGTGCCAAGACACATTTCCTGAAACCATGCATCCATTTCTCCAAACTGTAAACACAAAACCCAATTCACACACTAAATTCACAAAACCTCTGACTCAGTCAGTCAATTCACAAAGTATTGCCTCAAAACAATCCAAGCAGTGCTCAAAACCAAACAATGTTGTCAAATCAGGTCTCGAGTCATTCACAATGATAAACATCACTGGACAGTCATTACACACAACACTGAAAAAAGGAAAACACAATGATCAGGTCATGAAGCTGTAGAAATAATTTTTATTGTCCACAAAGGAAAATGCAGTTTCAAAACAAAACCCTTGTTTAACAAAAATGAATAATTATGTACTGTGTAAATATATCTATACATTATACATTATACATTATAACAGAAGTGCATACAGTATCTACTCTAGTGCAGCATTATGTTGATGTGCTAGGTCAGGCCACAGGACATCATCTACATCATAGGCCACATTCTCCCTGGCCAGGCAGCATGGGAAATAACTCCTAGTATGCTGGGTCCATGTTTGGCATGCATCCACCCCTATGTCATTACAGGCCAGTTCCATGGCCTGCAAGAGATTTGCCCTGGTGTAGGTTGCTGGTCACAAACTTTCCAACACCATGAAGACAAGGACTCCTCTTTTGGGCTGAGGAAAGGGGAGTATGGTGGAAGAAAAACATTTAGGAAATCTTGGTTGATATTGAACCACTGTCTGACTTGGACAGGACAGTGAAAACTCACATTGTCCCACACAACGACATGGACAGGATGTCCTGACTGTTCATGATACTGCTGCACACACCCTAACACAATATCTCAAAGATCACTCATAAACGCCAAGAGATGTTGAGTGTCGTATGGCCGCGATGTGGCATGATGGTGGCGAACCCCATGATTGCTGATGGAAGCACATAACATGACATTGTCACCACGCTGGCCAGGGACTGCAACAATGGCTCGTTGGCCAATCACGTCCCTGCCTCTCCTCCTCCTTTTGGCGAGATTGAACCCAGCTTCATCCATATAAATATATTCATGTGGACGGTCTGAGGAATCCAGTTGAAACATTCTCTGCTGTATTTCACGCAGTATGATTACACTTGTCTTTGAGGGACCATGTCAACAACAAGGGTCTCTTGGTGTGAGTTCAACATAGACGTCCTCCCCTGCGATGTGGCAGTCTTGTGATTCTACAAAAGAACATGCCGTTACAAAATATTGCATACAGCACTAAGCCTACAAATGTTTTAGGAAAATCATGTAATGAAAAACCATTTTACAGATCTGTACTGAGTCATACTGTAAACATGAATGTTCAGATTATGGTGGACACTGTGACTCTACTCAGATTGGCCTGAATTTGAAGTCCTGCTTCCCTCATAGTCAATCCATGGACAAGAACATGGTCAATGATGGTTGTCCATATTTCATCTGAGATTATCATTCTTCGTCTTGTCCCTCCTCTTCTTCCACCTCTTCTACCTCTTCCCCTTACTCTGCCTCTCTGTTTCTATCCACAGTGAAACTTCTATGACCAGGACCCTTGTACTGGCTTATATTGGTTTCTTCACATCATTTGTCACATGTGTGATCAATTTAGAGTGGCTGTGTTTAAGTTGTGATACCGGTGCTTTGTTTTGTTACCTGTGCTTACCATTATGCAACCCAAGTGCATCACAGTGCAAAATGTGTTTTAGTGGGTAAAAATATGTTTGCAAATTGTGTCTTAATAGGTGAAAAGTGCTTAAGGTTCTGCCAAAAGGGTGAACCTGTTGTGACTAACTAGGTGAAATGTGCTTATGGCTCTGCCAAATGGGTGACAGTTTCAATAAATGGGTTTAGGACACTGAGAATTTGATTCAGAAACAGTTTTGTGTTTTAGCAATTGAGAAAAATTGTAATCTTCAGCCACATACATACAACTGTCATTTTTCCCAACTTAATAATGTGTAGCTTCTGAATGTAAACAAACCAGAGAGAACAGCAGCTCCCTACAATTGTAGACCTTGTCTTTATATGTATGAGAGGCAGAGAGAGAGAGAGAGTTCTAATGCTGTAGCTCTAACCATTAGCATAACTCTAAGCTCCTCCCATCTAATGTCCTCCCACTGTGGAGGCGTGGCTGTGTCCACATGACTGTCCTCACCAACATACTTATGAGATCTGCTACAGAGATACGAGCCGAGCAAAACTCTCTTTAGGAACTAGTCAGTTAGTCCTGCCTAAGGTGGAGACTAAACATGGAGAAGCAGCAGTTAACAGAGAACATCAGAAGAACCCCTGACTTTAGACTCTTCATATCACAAATAAAACATTCCTATCTGAATAGGCTTAGAGCTCAGTTTAAACTACTGCTCACTATTTGTTCTGTAGCATGATTGTTTCTATATTTTATAATCTAATATATTGTCTTCACTTTTATTGTTTCATTTTAATCATTTTAATCATTTTAATCCTCTTCTTTTATTTCACTTATTTAATATCTTTGATATTTTTAAGTCTTAATCTTAATTGTTTTTTGTTTGTCTGTTTGTTTGTTTTGTAAAGCACAGTGAACTGCCATTATCCATAAAAAGTGCTCCAAAAATAAACTTGCCTTGCCTTGCCCCACTCTCAGTCCATACGGCTCAGGGCCTCTGTGGCCTCTGCCTCCCAGGTGGAACCACATCTACTTCCATGTCCCCTCTCTCCCATCTCCAGGGGCACACAGTGCCACTGGTGGACAGGAGTTAGCTTAGTGATGGTAAAGTAATGAACCCTAACACAGAAATGTTAAAGTCTAGCTCTGTACTCTGCAGATACATCACATCCCTCCAGAATATCTATAAATGTTCATAACAGAACTCTTTTAAAGAGCAAATCTAAATACAAATCGACATTTTCTGAAGGTTTTATGAAATTAGTTTAACTACAAAATCTACAGCTAAAAAAAGAAATGGTACAGTTATAGTTTTATGTATGATTTTAAATGTTAAAGGATTAAGAGGTTCCCTTGAGGAACTATACTGATTTTTTGTGGACCTTGTTAGGACAGAGAGCCTAGCTTCCTCTGATACCTCTGTGAACACATAAAGCACCATGAACTCTCAGTAAACTCTCAGTGTTTTACTCTCAAACCCAGTCAAAAGTAAAGAGAGAGAGAGAGAGAGAATGTTTCATAACTCTCTACTGTTTGTGTATGTTTGTTCCATTTTTATAGAACAGTACACGATAATTATAATAATCTCTCTCTCACCTTAATAATATTCCGTGTTGTGTTTATATGAAGAAATCATTACCCGACAGATCTCTCGCTGTTAAACACTGCAATAAATAACTGCTTCATAACAAGCACTTGCAAACACTTTTTTTCAGATGTAATTAATGCCAAAGCCCAGGTAATTTGCAACATCTGTCCAGCAGTGAAAACATGCACTTTTTTCTGCCACAAGAGCTGACAGAGAGAGTGCATGAGAGAGAAAGAGAGAGAGAGTAATTAAAAAGTCATTCTGTTTATAGAGGAGCTGCTTCGCTTTCTGAAAGCACAGCTTAGTCTCCGTGGAAACAGTGTCTCTCTGAGTTTTGTTCTGAGGATAGATAACACATATGGGGTGGGGGTGGGGGGTGTAAAATGTGGACAGATACTTTTAGATTCATTATTATTATTATTATTATTATTATTATTATTATTATTATTAATTAAACAACATGTAGTTATAATGTTTGTTATAATGGGGCAGGGTCCAGGGTCTTGGGTTCCTGAGTTCAGTCCTCACCTCAGGTCACTGGCTGTGAGGAGTTCTGTGTGTTCTCCTGTGTCTCAGGGGGCATAGTGTCCACAGGTCACCATAGTGACTGGGTGAGTGTGTGATGCCCTGTGATGGACTGGGGCCTGGTCCACGGTGTTGCCTTGAGCCTAATGGTTGTGGGTATACTCCAGATCGTGGAGGTTTTAATCAAGATGAAGTGGTTACAGAAAATGAATAAGTGTTGTCTTCAGAACGGCAAACTTTTCAAATATAAACTGCATTTGGGGTATTGCGTGTAAATACATGTGAATTCAAATTTTGGCTCCAATTTCTAACTCACTCCTGCAGGCTGAGACAAAGAGAGAGAGAGAGAGAGAGAGAGAGAGAGAGAGAGAGAGAGAGAGAGAGAGAGAGAGAAATAGAGTGTGTGTGTGTGTGTGAGAGAGAGAGAGAGAGAGAGAGAGTGTGTGTGTGAGAGAGACAGAAAAATAGAGAGAAATAGAGAGAGAGAGATAAATAGAGAGAGAGAGAGAGAGAGAGAGAGAGAGAGAGAGAAGATGATTTGCATCAGTAGAGAGGGTCTGTTTCCCCACCGGCTACGAGTTCAAACCTCCACTGAGGGGATAAAGGGTCTTTGGCTGTCTTCATATTTCACCCTCCAGAGAGAAAGAGTGAGAAAACAACATCAACCCTCAAAAACCCAAGCACCGCCTGACTTCAGTGAACAGAACTCGGCCCAAAACTTTCATCAGAGACGTTTAGCCAAAAAACAACACAGAGAAGAACTTCCAGCAATTTCTGAAAATCTAAATCTTTCTGGAAATGACTTTTCTGAAAAGAGAGAGAGATAGGGAGTGATAATAATGGGATTGTGCTAATAAACTTGAGGAGGTTGTCCCCTCTTTGCCTTAGCAACAGTACTTCAAATACAGATCTAATGCTCCACAGAGGAGAGTTGAGGCTCATGTGCATTTGCTCCAGGTTTCCTTTATTCTTCATTTCCTTCATTCCTTCTACAAAAATTAAACAAGCTGTGTTTGCACAGGTGAACCCCTGCATCTTTCAGTCACTGTAAAGAGCTAAACATTTGCACATATAATGTAAAGAGCAAGGACGTAGATTAGCTTTTGACATTGGTGTGGACCTATGATCAATGCCTGTTTTTGTTTTGTTGTTGTTTTCTCTTTGCTCCCTGATAAAATGAGACTGTAAGAGGACAGTTGACAGTTGGCAGTTTGTTGTGCACTTAATTTCCAAACTTATTAATAGCTACAAACGATTTTAGCCTGTGGTTTGCTGTGCGCCAAAGCCTAGCATTGCCATTAAAGTTATTATGATGGACTCATTTTATTAGCGAATTTGACTTAAAGTGACTTACATGTTTCTTTGAAAAACAGATCCTTCCCTGTCCACCTTCTTTTTTGCTGCCACCTTTACTGGCCTTTGACACCCGTGTGAGTCTTGATATGAGTCTCGCACGTTAAGTCTCGCATGTGACTGGAAAGTTTTCCTTCCATTTTTGGTGCTGTTAACAACCAAGTGTAGCTACAGATTCTCATGTGACAGCAGGGAAAGGCTCAGCCAATCACACTGGCCTTATGTTTTAAGGGACGGTAGGACTAAAGTAAAAAAAAACATGATTTAACCCTTTCTGCACCTCTAGGTTAATGAGATGTTGACAGATCAGGGTTTTTTTTTTTGAGAGGGAATCAAATTATTGGTGGGGACAATTAAATAATCACTGGATATTTGTGGTGGAGGGGGGGGACAGGTCACTTCCGTCCATGCTAATATAATATAATATACACCCTTGGAATAGAGACAAGTAACCAATTAAACGTAAACAATGATTTGACAAAAATAACGAGTGCAGAGAGACGGAAGCTCTAAGTGGGCTTGTTTTCATCATGGGGGATATATCATGGCTGCCCCTTGTCTCCACATCTATTGACTGATATATGAAGATCCAAGAAATGAAGCCACTATATTTATAAGCTTTTATAGCATTTGTGACCACATGCACAATCAAACGTATGATTTGTCAGGTAATATATGTGAATGTGGTAACACAACTAATCCAGATCTACATAATAGAAAGCTTACAACACACACACACATATAAACAAACAAATGTAAACATACACTACACAAGACACACAGGCACACATACACAAATATACACAAACACTCACATATCCATCTATACAAACAACACACAAACAACTAACACCCACATAGATACACAAATAACTATACAAACACATACCAGAACCCTGAATTGAGTATAAAATGATTTTAAAAGCAAAGAAGTAATAGAGATGGGAATTAGAAGAGAGACAGAGAAAGAGAGAGAGAGAGCAAGGGTGTGGGGTGAGGTTAATTAACGTCCAGCTACGTGAGCATGTGTGTGCTTATAGCTGATAAGTGTGTGTGTGTGTGTGTGTGTGTGTGTGTGTGTGTGTGTGTGTGTGTGCGTGTGTGCGTGTTGGTTGGGGGGGTGTAGTGGCCTGTATCTCAGCAGCTCTTCAGTACCCTACGAATATGCAGTGTGTGGTTTTCCACCAATGAGGACTATTCTTACAGTAAAAGAAGGTCTCTCTCTCAACCAATGGAGTCACTTGCTGATATTAAGTTTTACCCATTCCTGCTTGGCCTCCAGGAGTAGCACACTAACTGTAACAGTATCGCTGGAATTTATTTACCCAACAAAAGGAATCATGAACGTGTCAACACATTTACCACCCACATGTGAGTCTATAGTCATTTTACTTTTATCATTAATTCTTTAACCTTTACCTATTGAAAAGAAATACGTTTAACAATTTGTAGTTACACAGTAATAACCATGTAGCAAGAACAGGGTTTCAGACCATGGGTTCATCACACCAGTTCCACTTATATAAATACAAGTGTATCCACAGTTGAGTATTTACAGAGGAATTTGATCAGTTTCCTAAGTTACAACACAGGTATTGCATAGTAGTTACACAAAATGTTTGTAGTTATTACTTAGTTACAGTGTAAATACAGATACAAATCCTGACATAATAAAAATTTTAGCTTACCTGCTGATCTTTTTCTATGAGACCTAAAAAGAAGAACAGTGTTTACATGTGTAATGGTTGATTTAAGAGAAACGTGTGGAATCAGATTTCTTCACAGTGGTGGTGAATGGAACCAGACATCTTCACAGTCTACAACAAAAATACAGCATCTTATTTGCTCTCTACAAGCAGCAGTGGCCTCCACATATAGTGGAGTTAAATGGAATGACAATGAAGATGGAAAATAATCGAAATCTCAACTAAATAAGCGTTTTTTGGGAACAATATGGCTTTAATTGCTCAAATATGAGCATTGTCTATAAGGAACTTTCTGAAACCTGCATCTGGTTCCATTCATTAACACTGTCAACAGTTCGGACTCTGTAAGTTTCTCAAGAATAGTGCGTTTATTCAAATTGACTTTGTTTACATTTTGACAAATTAGCAGAATACTTTCCCTGATCCCAAAGAGTAAAAAGAAGGGTGGTTTTAATGATTTATCGATTCAGATTCTCCATTCTTTGCTATAGGCCTCAACTTTCCTTTTTCATTAGTTCAACTGCAGCAGAATAGATGAATGGGTTTAAATATGGGCTCGTTTCCCAGACTACATTAAGCCTAAGTCCAGGAAAACGAAAGAATTTAATGGTGATAAATCACCAGTGGCACTGCAATTTAGATCAAGACTAGATCTAAGAAAGTGAACAAAAAGATTTCTAGTTCATACTTTTCTGTGCATTAACACTGAGCTGTTTTTTACATATTATTTTTAGAATCACTCTGTTTAACATGCTTCATTTTATTTTATATTTGACATAAGTCCATTTTACTGTGTCTGTGTTTTTTGACACACACTTATTCCCACATTTTTGAATGAACATTGGTTGAAACTTTGGTTGTGCTCAAATGAAAGAAATAGTAAAGTGGTGTGCTAATCACAATAATGTAACTGACATTATATAACAATGAACATACTATGCAAACTAACCAATTGGGATACTACACCAAACCCTTAGCAACCACCTGGGAAACTGTATTACTGTATTACACAAATTGTTTTTATATTACCTTTCTCTCAGCCCCAAGGCTTCCTGACCTACCCACTGACAAATTCTGTAGCTCCAGTGTGTGTGTGTGTGTGTGTGTGTGCTGCGTACTGCTTCACAAATGATTAAGTACAAATGAATTCCACTCCAAACTGAGCAGCATGTGGTGGCTAATTTGTTTTACCACCTGAGGTTCAGGACCCCACAAATGGTGGTTCATGCAGGTAAATCATTTACAGGTAAATTAATGACACTAATACTCACAACCACACAGGAGCTCCTGGCTTGAGTAGGGTATTATGGGATTCCTGTGTTGCTATGGCTGCTATCTTTATATGGATTGGGGGTCAGATGACGACAACAGTATTCAACTGGGTCCCCATTTTGTACCTCTTTAAAGTATGTCATTAGTACTGCAGGGGTCACGGTGTCACTAGATATGAGTCTGTCAAACAGCACAACACTTTCTAGGGTGGAAATGACTGAAGCCTTTGGGACAAGGCTTGGGATATTTTAAAGGCTTAATAGATGTTTATGTATATTTATATCTGTTGTAATGAAAGGCATATATTTTGTGGAAAGCAAGGTAATAGCTTTGCAGACTAGGATGAGGTCAGTTTAGTAGGGTATGACAATTAGTTTTTACAAACACACACACACACACACACACACACACACACACACACACACATATATATATATATATATATATATATATATATATATATATATATATATATATATATGTGTGTGTGTATATATATATATATATATATATATATATATATATATATATATATATATATATATATATATATATATATCGGGGCGGATGCTGGTCTTTCAGGGAGGGGAAGCTCAATGTCGGCCTACATCATAAAATGTGTCGGTTTATTTATACCTAAATTCTACCCTCCGTTCCTTTTCAAGAAAATGATCTGTGACCCTGTCGTACCAACAAGGCGTCTTTTCCAGGGACTTGACTAGTGTCCTCTCAATGGCCAGCAGAGCTAGGCTGCTTAAACGGCCTTGGCCCATGTGAAGTGTGTCCGCCTGTGAGTGCTTTGTGATGGTGGAGGGGCTCAGCAGCACCCGCTGGTCAGAAACTGCGATAGAAGTCAGAAAGAGCGATAGAAGTCAGTCTCCAAACACAAGCAGCTACAGAAAACCCACCAGAAATAGAAGCTCGATTTGTCACTAGTCGTTTTTAACAAAGAAAATGCAGCTAAAAGGATTAAGAAAATCTCCGGTTTAACTCAGAACAGAATGAAAATGTAATGCTCCCACGGATCTTTACACCAAAGGATCACTGATTCGCTCATTTTGCTGTCAATCAAGAAGGGATTCAGCTTCAGACAGATCATCCAATCATCATGCAGAAGCTGAGCGTCCTGGCCAGCCGAGGCCAGCCCACTGCCCCATAGACCCCCAGAGACGCTGAGCGTCCGATGGGCGGGACAAAGCCCAGCATTTATCCAATCACTCGTCTCGTTTTGCTGCACTTCGCTGCTTCTCTATTGAGCGTCCACACTGTTTAAAGCACTGTCTTTACCAGTGATAAGAAGCTAATTCTGAACAAAAGTTGAGCGCGTTGTAGTGCATATTTACTCAATGACATGTACACACAACAGTATATATTTGATCACTTATTTTTTGACATTTTAGGGGAAGCTGAGCTTCCCTTACAGTCTTAGAGCAATCACCTCTGATATATATATATATATATATATATATATATATATATATATATATATATATATATATATAAACTACTAGTCAAATTATCAAATTATTTGTACATGCCCACTCAGGGAGGGTTTCATTTGTTTTGGGCCATTTTCCACATATTTTGAAAGTACGATACCAGTCAAAAGTTTTGACAACTTCTCATTCAATGGTTTTTCTTTGTTTTTTATTATTTTCTACACTGTATATAGATATGGAAGACATTAAAATATGAAGGAATTATGTAGTGCATAAAAAAGTGTTAAACAAACCAAAATAGATTTTATACTTTAGATTCTTCAAAGTAGCCACCTTTTGCTTTGATGACAGCTTTGCACACTCTTGGCCTTCTCTCAGTCAGCTTCATGAGGTCCTCACCTGGAATGGTTTTCAGTGAACAGCTGTGGCCTCGTCAAGAGTTAATTTGTAGAACTGCTTGCCTTCTTAATGTGGTTGAGACCATAACTTGGGTTGTGCAGGCAGGCATTATTGCTCAAAATTAATTGTAAAAGAAAAATTCCAAATTATATTCATTTTACCCCTTCTCACACTCCTATTGTAATGTTTTTGTTGGCCAAACATTTGGTTACACTCAAAATCAGAAACAGTTTCAAAATTAGAATCAATATCAGAATCTGAGAAACAATGGGACTCAAAATCTGAAACAACATTAGAAGCTGAATTTAAATCATAATCAAACTCAAGATTCATAATAAAATCAGATCTAAGATGTAAAACAGAAAAGAAATGTAGGAACAAAAAAAGAATAAAAGCCTGATATCGGAGTCTGAAATGAAATCAAAATTAAAATACAGATTATGAGAATCAGAGAAGTCCGAATCAGAATAATGATCAGGATTAAAATCAGGCCAACATCAGGCTCTAAATCAAATCAAAATACTATACTGAATCAAATTTTGAGTTAAACATAGATTCAGAAACAGGATCAGAATCCAAATCAGAGATAACTTCTTCAAATGCACCAGATGTAGAAAAATATCTGTCTTTGGTTTTAAAAAAAAGACAAAAAGTGGAAAAGAAAACCAGAGATATAAGTTGATTCAGGGTTATTGGGCTAAACTAATGCCTTCCAATGACTCAGTGAAGGTCACAGAGTTTGAGATGTTGTATAGACATTAAACTTTCGAGTTTGTTTTGCGTGCAGTTGAGTGGATCTAGGTATTTTGAGCCTAAAGGAAAAACAAGGTCACCATTCACACTTTTCCCACAGAGAGAAAGAGAGAGAGCGAGAGAGAGAGAGAGAGAGAGAGAGAGAGAGAGAGAGAGAGAGAGAGAGGGGAGGGAGAAGGAGGGATGAAGGGATGAAGAGAAGTAGAGACTGAGAGAGAGAGAGAGAGAGAGAGAGAGAGAGAGAGAGAGAGAGAGAGAGCATCCTTAGGAGTGTGTTATTTCTTTCTCTCCCGTCGGTACTTTTTCTCGCCCATCGAGAACATGATCACACATTCTCACTCTCTTCACACCTCCGCTGTAGGGGAGAGAGAGGGGGAGATGAAAGATGGAAAAAGAAAAGAGACACTGAGATGGAAGGCAAGCCCTTTTTTAAAAAAAAAAAGCGAGAGAGAGAAAAAAAGGGGTAAACCCAAACGTTTGTATGCAGTCCCCATAATGAAGGAAATTCAGCTTCTATGAGGTTCTCTTCTGGAGAGAGTGAGTATAATCTCCACAGACGATCACAAAATGAAATTTGACAAGCCTACATTTGCCATGAGTCTGCCAGAGGGGTATAAAGCCCCCAGCACTGGGCTGTGAAGGAGGGCAGGTCTGTTCTCTAAGGTGATAAAGGTCCATTCAACCGTTCTGTGATTATACGTATTCCAGAGCTAATGATCTGGCATCAGTATCTGTCCTCACTAATGTCATCAAATCCTCACAGCAGTGCTCCAACATCTAGTGTGTAGCCTTTCCAGAAGAGTAGAGACTGTTACTGCAACAAAAAAAGCAACTCAGTTCAGATTGATACCTTTCATTTCAGAAGAAAATTGTGGATAAGAGGGTGTCCACAAACTTTTGGCACTACTGTGTGTTTGCGAACACACACACAGAGAGAGAGAGAGAGAGAGAGAGAGAGAGAGAGAGAGAGAGAGAGAGAGAGAGAGTCAGTCAGAGAGAGCAAGAAAGAGAGGAGAGAGAGCGAGAAAGAGAGGAGAGAGAGAGAGAGAGAGAGAGAGAGAGAGAGAGTCTGTCAGTCAGAGAGAGCAAGAAAGAGAGGAGAGAGTGTCAGAGAGTCAATCAGAGAGAGCGAGAAAGAGGAGAGAGAGAGAGAGAGAGAGAGAGAGAGAGAGAGTCAGAGAGAGTCAGTCAGAGAGAGAGCAAGAAAGAGAGGAGAGAGAGCGAGAAAGAGAGGAGAGAGAGAGAGAGAGAGAGAGAGAGAGAGTCAGTCAGAGAGAGCAAGAAAGAGAGGAGAGAGAGCGAGAAAGAGAGGAGAGAGAGAGAGAGAGAGTCCGTCAGTCAGAGAGAGCAAGAAAGAGAGGAGAGAGTGTCAGAGAGTCAATCAGAGAGAGCGAGAAAGAGGAGAGAGAGAGAGAGAGAGAGAGAGAGAGAGAGTCAGAGAGAGTCAGTCAGAGAGAGAGCAAGAAAGAGAGGAGAGAGAGCGAGAAAGAGAGGAGAGAGAGAGAGAGAGAGAGAGAGAGAGAGAGAGAGAGAGAGAGTCAGTCAGAGAGAGAGCGAGAAAGAGAGGAGAGAGAGAGAGATAGAGAGAGAGAGAGAGAAAGAGAGAGTCAGAGTCAGAGAGAGTCAGTCAGAGAGAGTCAGTCAGAGAGAGTGTCAGAGAGAGCAAGAAAGGAGAGAGAGAGAGAGAGAGAGAGAGAGAGAGAGACAGAGAGAGTGTGTGTGATTACATGGGAGTGTGTATTTATCTCTGAGTGTCAGAAAGTAACTGTATTCCTCACACACAGATAACAACCTCATACTATACCCCTCTCTCTCTCTCTCTCTCTCTCTGACTCTCTCTCTCTCTCTCTCTCTCTCTCTGTCTGACTATGTCTGATTGACTCTCTCCTCATTTCAGATTCTGTATTTTGATGATTATATTCTTCTTGACAACATAATAAAACTAAGGTATAACAATAAATCCTGCTTTTAAAAGACTGATTAATCAAGCCAATGTTTGATTAAAAACAGTTAAATCAGCATTTAGGTGGCACATGCAGCTATCTGGTGTGTGTGTGTGTGTGTGTGTGTGTGTGTTGTAAGCTTTCTATTATGTAGAACTGGATTAGTTGAATGATAAAGAAACAATGGACACTCCTTACATTCAGTTGAATCATTTTTGAGTCATAGCTCATTAAAACAGTCATTCATTCATTCATTGTCTGTAACTGCTTATCAACTGCATGATGCAGAGCCAGAATAGCTGGGCATAAGGCAGGAACACACTCTGGATGGGGCACCAGTCCATCAGAAAGCATTACACACTCACACAATGAAACCTATAGACATTTTTGAATAGGCAATGTAGCTGTTTTTGGACAGTGGGAGGAACCCAGAGCACCCAAAGGAAACCCACATAGACACAGTGAGAACACACCAAACAGACAGTCACACGAGGCAGGGCTCTGACCCATAACCCACAGGACAGTGAAGCTGTGTGACAGTGACTACGTGATTACGTGTTGCACCATTGTAAAATAACCACTTATTGAAATAAGTGAATAAATTGTGGGTAATAAGCACATTATAAACACTAAATAACAGTTTCTTCATGCGTGTAGTGCATTGTCAGATTATAAAACAATTTATATGTGGCTGTAAGCTTCATGCCTCCATGTTGAACTGGTGCGTTAATCTTAGTTTTATCAATTTTGAAGGCCACTATGTGGGTATGCTGCTGTTTGTGCCAGAGCTGTGGTGTAGGGACTGTAATGCTACTTAAATTATAAAATATAGAGCTGTTGAAATCCCATATAAAAATGTATTTACTGCAAAGTATTGTATTATAATGTGTGAAGGTGGGGTATGGGACTTGGAAGTGAAGGAACAGCAGTACTTTCCTCCATCAGTACAATGCACAGTGCCCTTGAGCAAGGCACCTATCCTCCAATTGCTCCCTGCACACCACTGCCCACAGCTCTGGGTGTGTGTTCACTGCCACAGATGGGTTAAATGCAAAAATGTATAAATAAATATATCAATAAAATTTAAAAAACTAATTTCATTGTACATTGAGTATGTACGAATGAGTATGTGTTTAAAACGTGGTGTAAATTTGATTGTTCAGTTTTGTTTTTCAAAAACAGACTGGCCTTGTACTAAAGTACTGCTTACTGTTTATCTTAAGTAGTTGCTAGGGTGTGGCTTGATGCTTGCTATCTTCTCCCAGGTGGTTGCTATAGTGTTGCTTGATGGTCCTTAAATTATTATGAGAAGTTCCTAGAGGGTCGCTGTGGTTTTCCAGGTTATCTGGCAGTTACTAAGGTTGTCCTATGTTCACCGGTTGCAGTGATATCTTTTGTCGCTATGGATGTTGTTAATTGGCTAGTGAGAAGAACTAATTTCATAAAAGCTATTTTCAGAGTGAGTGTGCATGTCTGTGTGTGTGTGTGTGTGTGTGTGTGTCAGAGAGTGGGAGGGAGAGAGAGAGAGAGAGAGAGAGAGCTGTCATAAGGACCTTTATGTTGTTTACAGTGTCTCGGGAGACAAGTCTGAGAAGCTGATAGTAGAAAGAAGTTTCTCTGAAGCTGAGATAAACTGCAAATATCTGCAGCTGGTCACTCTCAGACTCTCTGAGGAAATGATCATTCACAGCATTAACTCCTTATTGCACATGGCTCTGCACAGTTTCATAATCGTATTCATAGAACTAACCTCATCTTTTCCCGTATTGACTATTGCAACTCACTTTTTTATGGTCTACCAGTTAAACTGATCATCGTCTCCGGTGTATCAGCAGCCTTAATTTCACCAAGCGTAGAGCTCATATCACTCCTGTTCTCCAGCAATTGCACTGGCTTCCTGTAGAGTCTAGGATTAAATGCAAAATTTTTCTTTTAACATTTAAGGCTTTACACGGTCTGGCTCCTACATATCTCTCTGTTTTTATTTCTTCATGTTGTTCCGCTCATTGTCTTAGACCTTCTGGGTGATAGGTCTTTCAGCATCACTGCACCCAAACTCTGGAACTCTCTTCCTCCTGTCCTTCGGAATCGCTTAACTCTGTCTTGCTTCAAATCTCTGCTCTGCTTCTCTTTTTCTTCATTGTGTCTTTAGAAATTTTTTTGTCCCTACTTATGATTGTAAAGCGTCCTTGGGTTTGTGAAAGCTGCAATATAAATTGAACTAATTTATTGTCATTACAGAATAATTTAGAATAGATATTCAAGAAAAACTGCATAACACGTGTAATAATGAAAAATACACAGTTCTGTGCCAAAGTCTTAGGCACTTAAAATTATTACTTTTTTCTATTAGTCAAAATCATGGTGCTTTGGCAAAGTTGACCCCTCCCCCTCCTTGTTTCAGCCTTGTTTTTTCCTGGGTTTCTTTTTGTCTTGGGTTCTTTGCTTGTTTTCTCTTTTTGTATTTCTCTCTTTCCTATGCCCCTGTCTACCATGTGCTTCTTGTTTATTTTCCCCTCAGGCCTTTCTCCTCCTAGCCACACCCCACTCTCCATATGACTGTTCTTGCCACACCCCTTCCTCATGTGACTGCTCCAGGTTTTCCATGCTCTGAGTTCCTTGCTCTTGTTCTGGTTGCTCTCTTTGTAGATCTTGGTCTTTTTTAAGTTGTTAGTCTCTGTTTTGGCTCTGGTGTGTGTGTGTGTGTGTGTGTGTGTGTGTGGTGTTCCTTTATGTTGGTCTTATTCATGTTCTGGTCTCTATTGTGGTTCTCTTGTTCCCTGTTAGATTCTCTCTCTCTTGTGCATTGCGTTTATTGTGGCTTGCATTTATCTGTCTCCCTTTACCTTTAGATCTTAAGTGAGTTTCCCTCCATTCTCTAGTTCTTGATTAATATTTTCACTGCCCCTTTAGGTTCTCCCTGTTCATACTGTGGGCTAATGTCTGCCATTTTGTGGCTAGGATTGGTCTTTGTTTTTGTCAAGAAAAACAATTCATTTCTAGAATGTAGAGTAAAGTAATAATTATTAGCCAAAAAAGTAATAGGTGTGTTGTGAGTGAGATATTCTCCTATATTGTATGGATTTATTAAATCAATAGCATATGTTTTTTAGGTATTAGTTGATAGCCTCAAATATTAAGGGACTGCTATGAAGAAAGATTTTGAAAAGGTTAAACCAACACATTCACACACACAATATCTCTACTTACTTGTTATCACTATGCTACTTGTTTTTATTCTAAAATTAGGTGTTTCTGTTGGTTTTCTGAGCAAATCAATTGTTAGCTTTATAAATCACATTTACTGCAATTTAAAAAATGCACGGTACTGTATTTGACAAGAATAATGCCACAGGAGTTACTGTATAATTGCTAGTAGGATCTGTATAATCTGTAGTATGAACAATCGGTAGTTTAGTAATTTGTCATTTATAGCGATTGATGAAAAAAATGTAATTTTTTGTTGTTCATGACAAAAAAAAATACTTTCATATGCTGTGTCTGAACTGGCTCCCTATTCACCATTCCCTATATTATTCACAATATAGTGCACTATTATAGGGAACTGAATTCAGGAGGGTAGTGAATGATTTGAGACACTACCTCGGGTGGGTTTTACCAAATAACGGAGTGGATTATGGGTAATCTGGTATCTGTTACTTTACAGGGCTTATACACTACTTTTTGCAGTGGGATTGTTCGAGTGCACTGAAAATTGTCCACAATGGTTTTGGACAATACTACAAAATGGTGCACTGTATAGTGAATAGAGCACAGTTTTGGACACAGCAATAGTTTAAATACAGTGTAATAATTACTAAAAAAAAATCCATAATATTTTCTGATGTACATCACCAGTCAAATGTTTGGACACACCCACTCAGGGAGGGTTTCCTTTGTTTTGGGCTAATTTCCACATCTTGTGAATGTATAGTACCAGTCAAATTTGGACATCTTCTCAGTCTATGTTTCTTTTTTTCTTTTCTACATTGTAAATGAATATGGAAGACATTTAAACTATGGAACACATATGGAATTATGTCGTAAACACAAAAGTGTTAAACAAAACAGAACATAGTTTATACTTTAGATTCTTCAAAGTAGCCACCTTTTGCTTTGATGGAAGCTTTGCACTCTCTCTGCATTTTCTCAATCAGCTTCATGAGGTTGTCACTTGGAATGGTTTACAGTGAACAGCTGTGGCCTCGTCAAGAGTTAATTTGTAGAACTGCTCACCTTCTTAATGTGTTTGAGACCATAACTTGGGTTGGGCAGAGGTAGGGGCTGGTACACAGTTCTATTCCATCAATGACTAATGAGGAGATGTGTCCAAACTTTTGACAGGTACTGTATGTATTGTAGTTGAGTCTAGAGAGAAAAAAAAGAACATCATCATCTCCATCCTCCAATGTTTTCCCACATTCCTTCAGGGTCCCAGATGATCTAGATCTACGACTTTTCTGTGAGCCGAATCTCAAGGGAACCAAGAGAACACATCTTTATCAGTCAGAACTGTGTTCCTTGCCCATGCAGCCGCCGGGAAAAACTAATTTCATTCAGTGTTCACACACTCGTCTAGAGACATCTCTTGAGATATCTGTACCACATACTCAACACCAATACATCCTATTCGTATACAGGAAATATGCCTCATGGCAATGTTTCAAGTAAAACAAACCTACTTCCTCACACCAGTCACTTTAATAGAAACATCACCCTTCTACTTCCACTCACTGGCCACTTTAGTAGAAACCCCCTACATTGTTTTCCTGCTGAAACACACAGTACAGTACATTCTCCGCTCTGAAGCACAGCTCTTTTCTGGAGTTTGTCCTCCACCTGGTGCACGAGTGTTTAGAGTGACTTTTTCAGGTGACTTTGTGGTGTGTGTGAGCAGGTCAGCGGCACTCTTCTGCCACATTGTCTCACTTCACTTGCTCACTGTGGTCATTATTAATTGAACGGTTTTAAAAATAATCAGCCTGTCCTGCCTCCATCTGCTCTACTCTCAGAGCCCTTAAAGGCACAGACACTTTTCACAATGTCTTGCATCCTCCCAATATATTTATCGCCTGAAAAAAATGTTGTCAAAGCTTCAAGTTGACTATAAATGAAATTTGCTTTCAATATTACTTCAGTTCTTCAGGAGAAATAAATATTTACCTGAAAATAAATGGGACAAGCCAGAGTTTTGAATGGTGTTTACCATACATATTGAATACAATATGGCAGTATGGTTTTAGAACGGTAGGAAAATGTCATAAACAGGGATTGGAGCAATATTGCAGAAAGGTTTAAGAGTACATGAGAATATTGCAAGAAGGTTGAAAAGTTTTGGAGTATAGAAGAATATTACAGACAGGTTTTGGAGTTCATGCAAATATTGTCAAAAGGTTTTAGATTTCGTTGCTTTGTTTCTTAAAAAAATAAAATAAATAAATACCTTGCGGGGCGGCACAGTGGCGCAGCAGGTAGTGTCGCAGTCACACAGCTCCAGGGGCCTGGAGGTTGTGGGTTCGATTCCCACTTCGGGTGACTGTCTGTGAGAAGTTGGTGTGTTCTCCCCGTGTCTGCGTGGGTTTGCTCCGGTTTCCTCCCACAGTCCAAAAACACACGTTGGTAGGTGGATTGGCGACTCAAAAAGTGTCCATAGGTGTGAATGTGTGTGTCTGTCTGTGTTGCCCTGTGAAGGACAGGCACACCCTCCAGGGTGTATTCCCGCCTTGCGCCCAATGATTCCAGGTAGGCTCTGGACCCACCGCGACCCTGAACTGGATAAGTGGTTACAGATAATGAATGAATGAATTCCTTGTGTGTTTGCGATCACTTCTGTAATTGTCTTTCTACCCATCAGCCATCAGACCCTGCTCCACATGTTAAATAATAAATCAGCTTTATTATCATTCAATTTCAAATCTTACATAACAAACGGCCCGGTCTGAACAGAGAGCTCTGATTCATTGAGAAGAAAAAGAAAAGTGCATCAATAATGCAGTTTAAACTGAGAAAAAAAAACAGCCTTCAGAAAGCTTTTAACTGAACATTTAATGACTAGACATTTCTTTTTCATTCATATATATTTTTCCCTTTTTTAAATTAAATATAAACACTTCTATGTCTTTCTCGACTAATTTTTTTGTGGACAATTTCTATAGATTTTAATATGTTACAGCACCTCAGGCTCTATGTTCCTGTTTACAGTGGTGGGCATGCAAAGTATTTTCCACCATGCCAATGAAAATAGAGACTTGTTGCTGATTTAGTTGCTTAGTTCAATTTTTTTGTGGCTTACTTTAGTGTGTAGTGTGTCTTGAACTTTCTATAGCAGTCACCACCACCCCAACACCTCAGAACTGAAAGAGTTTGTAAAGCTCAAGGTGGGGCTATTTTGAGAACTGAGGTTTGCCATTTAAGAAAGAGCATTATTATCTTAATAGGCCATTTTTCTTTCTCAACTTCTGCTACACCAGATCCACAACACACTGGGGAAGACACATACATCATAAATAAGCCATAAATTGCACAGGACACATTTGACCTTTTATGTTATATTTTTCCAATATGTTAAGTTCTGCAAATGAACTGTTAGTCTTTATGAAGAAAAGTGCAGAGTGTTATTTCAGATTATTATTTTCACTTAGAAAATCAACAGAAAAATATTTAATAACGTTTTCTATACAAAAGCAAACAACATATGTTCATATCTTTTCAGCTGTCACTGACACCATCGTATTAAGCATTGGTAAGTACATATAATGTCAACTATTCCATATATAAAATCTGTCTCAAATGAATAGAGAGTTCTCAAAGAGCAAGAGGAAACATGAATGAATAAACTGGACATTTCATATACACAAATCACCAATAACATGAGGATTATTACTGCCTCATTGCATCTTCACTCACCATCCATTCTCAAAGCTCCACTAACCATACAGGAGCACTTTGTATTTTACAATTACAGACTGTAATCCCTCTGTTGCTCTGCATATTTGTTTACATCCTGCTCATCAATGGTCAAGACCCCCAATGGAGCACCATAAAGCATTTATTATTTGACTGGTGGATTGTGTATTTGAGTGGATCAGACACAGTATTGCTCCTGGAGTTTGCAAACCTCTCAGTGTCACCTCTGAAATGAGAATAGTACACCAACCAAAAATACCCAGCCAACAGCGTCCTGTGGGCAGTGGTCTGTGACTAACGCAAACTGTGCTGCAACAAATGAGCTACTGTCTCTGACTTTTCATCTACCAGGTGGAGTAATGAGGCAGGTGTGTCTAACAGAGTGGGCAGTGAGTGGACACAGAGTTTAAACACTCCAGCAGCACAGAGAATGATCAACCACACAAATCATATCTTTTCTACATAGTGGTGGTCCTGTTGGGTTCCTGACCACTGAAAAGCAGGGTGAATGGGGGGCTAATAAAGTATGCAAAGCAACAGCAAACTGCAAAACCACCAAGTGCTCTTGTATGGTCAGTGGAGCTGAGTGAATGGACAGTGTGTCTAGAAATAAGGAGGTGGTTGTAATGGTAATGGGTTAAATACAGAGGTATTTTTTTCTTTTCCTTATTCTATCTCAGAGGTTACCCCAATAAACAGAACCATGGATGTAGTGCGTGAGTAACCAGTAAAATACTCAGACATACACACATATATACTGGAAGGAAAAATTCTGAATTCTGACAAATGTTATTTTTATTTATTTTTATTTTATTTATTTATTTTTTTATTTTATTTCTTTTTCATTTCTGCTTTAATAACAGAAGGTGCAGTCAACAAAACATTGGATGGGATGCGTGAGTAACTGCCCAAACACACACACACACACACACACACACACACACACACACACACACATGCACACATACACACATGCTTATTTATTTATTTATTTATTGTGTGTGTGTGTGTGTGTGTGTGTGTGTGTAATTTAGTTTAAGAGTAGATCAGAAATGCTACCATATTCTAAGACTGAGCTTTTAAATAGGATCTGGATGAAAAACATATAATAGTTTGTGATATGCATTTATTTGAAAAATGTTTCAAACAAATGGAAAAAAAGGAAAATCTATGTTAGGTTCCCCCTAACAAAGGGGGTGTGTTTCCGCCTTACGCCCAGTGATTCCGGGTCGACTCCGGCCCCACCGCGACCCTGAATTGGGATAAGTGTTTTCAGATAATGAATGAATATACTAGGTTATTATGACAATTAATGAAGTTGAACTTGTACTTGTACTAACAGAGGTATAGCTCAAAATATCAATAAAAATAAATTAATTTATTTCACACACCTAAAGCATATTGCTTATTTACTGAATAATATTACATATTTGATTTTTATTGTATTCTTTTTCAGCGATTAAAACAGAAGAAGATTTGCTAATAACTTCCATTGTGCTGGGTAATATGTCTATGTTGTTTTATTTTGTCTGCAGAAATCTAGAAAATTTTATTTCAGAACAGATCAGACAGATAGTGAATGATTTGTTTGGGCTTAAGGATTTAGTATTAGAATATTTAAAAAAAAAACTTTTTCACAGTTTAAATAATAGATTTATAATAATAGATGTTTATACTTCAAATCCTAAATCCTGAAAATTATTATGAATGTCATGAGCATGAAAATGAATCAAATGTATGCTTTCTTGATTCTAGAAAATAATGTAATATTTCTGAATTAAAAAACAGACCTGTATTACCTATGTTTTCAGTTAATATGTAAATGTACTGAATTAAATATAATAGCTATATCACTGTTAACCCTGTCACTCGAACACCTGGCTTATATTGTTTACTATATAGATGTTAAAGTGATGCCATGTGTTTTTCTCAGGTGTTTGTTTGTCTGTGATGCTGATTTTCATGGTGTTGGGTGTGGTACTGTTCCGCTTCATGTTCCACCACAGAGGAACTTACCGCACTCAGGAGCCCAAACAAACAGGGGACTCGACATTGAGGTCTGACTTGGAGAGGGCAGACAGCTCAGATGAAGAAGGTTTTTTCAGTGTCTTTCTCTTTCTTTCACACACTCTGTAAAAAGGACCAGTCAGCTAAAACCCTGCTGATCAAAACACTGGGACATATACAAGCCCTGGCAAAAATGACAGAATCACCACATATAGACGATTTTCACACACTTAATAACAAATGAAACCAATCACAAACATGACACAAAACAATACTTTTAGAAGCTGAGCATCCTGGTTTTGTGAAACTTCTCTAACAAATTTAGTTAAATAATTTGAATAAAGGGTTCATTTATTCCTAATCGAGTAGAGGGGGGAGGGTGGCATTGCTTTTAATTTGCATTTCTAATACAAATATAAGCCCAAGGCTAAAAATGCAAATAAGTGTGTTGTTAAAATAGAGCACATACAGACCTTAACGAGTTGTTGGATTTGACTAACTGAGAGGAAAAGAAAACATGGCCTCAACATGAGAGTTGTCACCTGAAACAGAGGAAGAAGCCATCATTACCTCAGTACTCCATGCACAGGGGTAGTTTACAATTCTAGACACTTTTCTCATTCCAGCTATAGGAAAAAAGCATTTGTGATGATGAAGTTATTACATTTTTTATATGTTATGTTATATGCTACCACGACACTGAAATGGATTAAGCAGCAAAGAAGATGATCATGATGATAATGATGATGATGTTTTATGCTGAGTATTTATTAATGACTGTGCAGATTTTTTTTCCTGGCACCGTTAAAGCAGGACGATAATGGATCTTGCCACAAAGCAAAGATTGTTAAAGCTTTTTTTTTCATATTGAGCCTGGAGCTCAATATAAAGAAAAAAAACATTAGTTCAAGGTTCTATTCTGCAAAGCTGGAATCAGTTTGATGTGAAATGTTGTGTTTCATTAGTGAAGTTCATACCTCAGAGTATGCAAGACTGAGGAGCAAGTGCATACTAATTGGGATTTATTGCTATAACCTAATAATTTCCTCTAAGTCATCAGGAAAAAATGGTCTCATTAATTCAGATAATGCCCTTCAAATTGAAGCTCTTCGTATTCTAGAAAAAATCCATTCAGTATCTCTACAACTGAGCTGCAACAAAGCATGATTTTTGTTGTCAGAATTTGAGAGTGTAGAATCACTACTGACAGCAATGCCAGCCTTTTCTGCAAAGCTATGGCAAATATTTACTGATATTATTGAGACAGACAGTACGGCAACTTGTGTTGTTGAATTTGTTGGTTGGAAAATGAACCATTAGCAAACAAAAAACTTAAAACATGGCAGACTGCTAAATATAACTCTGACACAAATACATGACAGGCAAAAAGAGAAAGTGTTCAAAATATTAGCATTGTTCCCTGTACTTGATATGTTAAAAGTGACATCTTATAAACTTTCTCTACTAGTTCTCTACAAACATGTCAAAACATCTGTGGCATGCTTTAGTAAAAGAATTAGACATGAAAACCAGGCCGATCTCAAAGGGATATTTGTATATAACATGCCCAGGATTCATACAATGTGAGAAAGAGTTCACCCTTCATCGATAAACGTGAATTTCTGGTACACACTTAGTGTGAAAATTCAGCATTAACCCTGACCCTAAACCTACCCATTTTAAGCCTTGCCTTATCTCCAGAAGGTTACACCCCACACGCATCTCACCACAGACCAGCACAAGCAGTGATAAGCAAGTGAAAAGTGTTTTTCTTCCATATTGTGCCTATTTTACATGACAAATATATGAATGAAGTGTATTTTTGCATACTAAACATCTCTCTTTTCCCCCACAGAGGAAGAGTAGCCATGCCAGCACTGGACTGTGGACACAGACATTTAAAGCTTTTGTTCTTTCCAAGCTTAGGTTTACCTGCCTCATGTGTATGTATAGTAATAATATGTGGGTAGAATGATACAGTATTAATTTAACTTATGGAGTAGAACAGACTATATTTGAAAAATTAAAAAAACGTTTTATTTTTTATTTTTTCAGTTTTTTGAATATTTTTATTTTGCAGAAGTATATGGGTAATTATTTGGAGTAATAATATTTACAGTTTTATTATCAAAAATGAAGATGTACATTTTAGTAACTATAAAAAAATCTGAAATATAAAAAAATCTGAATAAATTATAAAGATAAAATTTACTTTATTGCTTTAGTGACAAGTTTCATCATGTTTATATTCACAAATATGTTTTTGATATTGAATATTGTAAATATACATTAAAGCTGTGCTATAAGAATTGACCCTGCACATTGTTGGTGTTTTGTTTTGTTTGTTGCCAAATAAGGTAAATAAGGTTGAGGTTAGTCTGGAGAGATGGAGGAATAGTTTGGAGAGAAGGGGAATGAACGTTAGTAGGGACAAGATAGAGTACTTGGGTCTGTGTGAGAAGGAGGGTAATGGAAAGGTTCGGTTGAAAGGCATGGATTTGGTGAAGACGGAGGAGTTCAAATACTTGGGGACGAGTGTACAGTGACGAATGGTGTGGTAGAGAGGTGAAGAGCAGAGTGCAGGCAGGGTGGAATGGGTGGCGTAGAGTAGCAGGAGTGATTTGTGATAGTCTGGTATCAGCCAGAGTAAAAGGGAAGGTTTATAAGACAGTAGTGAGACCTGCAATGTTGTGTGGCCTGGAAACGATACCACTGACAAAAAGACAGGAGAGGGAGATCGAGGTGGCAGTGATGAAGATGCTGAGGTTTTCATTAGGAGTGTCGTGGATGGATAGGATTAGGAATGAGTTGATTAGGGGGACAGCGAGGGTAGGATGTTTTGGAGACAAAGCTACGGAGGCGAGATTAAGATGGTTTGGGAATGTGCATATAATTTATTGCATAAATTCATGGGTAACAACAATTGCAGTGTAGAACTGAATATATGGATATTTATTGTATTTTGTAAAAGCGTTTTGTACACAGCTATTTTATTATTTAATTTTTTTTAATGAAAAGTTCAGTCAAAAACCTAGGCTGATACTAAAACTTTAAAATTTACAGTGGAGTCCATTGGAAATGAAACCCAGAAATATCTATGCTCTCAGGATATGAAAACTGTTATCACACCACTAATTACTGCACTGATATACAAACTCTCAAAACAATCTCATTAGACATGAGCCACTATTTTCAGACTTCACAACTTTCTGAGGAAATTACAGTCTAATCATTCTGTTGACTTAGACAACACTGAGTGCCTGAAGAAAAGGAAAATCCTGTGCTGATATTTTAGGGCACTTAATTAGAAAGAAGGTTCCGTCTGCCCTTCTTCAAAATAAAATAACTAGCTAATACCTGACTTAGCGGGATAAGCTAGTCAGCTAGTTAGTTAAAGGCAGTGTTTACAAATCTGGGGAACTACTGTTTACAAAGAAAAACTCTCCACCTCTCATTGGATTTTGTTCATAAACTCTGAGTCTTTTAAGGTGGAAATATGTACGAGGGGGAAAAAATTACTGAGGCTGAAGTTTTTATTCACTGTTCGAATTACCACAGAAACTCATTTGTAACTTGAGTTGTTTAGTTTTGTAGCATTTTTCAGTCTGTGTTTATTTTCATGCAGTTAGCTGTTTCCAGAGTTTCACCTTAAGTAACCTTAAGAGCAAAAATAAGACAGTGTTACCCCCGAAAGAACCAGGAATAGAGCAACACCCTCATCTCTTTTCATGCCTTCAATTATTCAAATTATTTGAATAATTCAATAATTTAAACAGTTTAACTTATTACTTTGAAAATGATTACCTTCAGCTCATGCAGTTGCACTACAGTGTACCACTAGATTTCATGTGTTTCGCTTTGTAGTGTATGTGTGTGTGTGTGTGTGTGTGTGTATGTTAGTATGGGGTGTGTATGGGGGTGAGGCTCTAAATGCCACCAGGTTAAAAATACATGCCACATATTTTCAATTTCACATCTGCCCTAATATTTATTTCATCTGCTTTAAACACAGCTGCACTTTCCTGTGCCCCTTATCCAAAACATGCTCAATCTACACGTATCAAATATTCAGCAGCTAGAGAGAAATATTCTGTTTTGTGGTTTCCTGAATTGTATTAACCTTTTAAAATCAGCCATTCTTAAATCACTATAAGAGCCTGAATTTTGAAGAACTCCAGCTGAAAATATGAATGAAGACTTCCTAATAAATATTGTTTACACTGAGCTCATTATTAAGTCGTGTTTATGGAGTTTATATGGAAGCGTAACATAGTAGAGGAGATTCAACTTCAGTGCAATGCTCCACAAATTCAATATCTTTATTTCCCTATACATCAAATATAACAATTATGTACCACTTTAGAAAAAGATTATGCTTAAAAGGGTTTACAAATTATTTAAAATCTGTTTATTAATGGTTATTATTAATATAATTAATTAATGAGCATTTATATCACATATAAGTGTAATTAGCCAAATAGTGAATCCACATCCATCCACACTGTTAAACCTCTGATCTTGCAAAATAGTGACTTTACTTTGTCTTCTCCAAACGTCAGATGAAGTCTGTGAGCTTCAGCATGTTTGTTTAATCAAGTTTGTAAATTAAGCAGAGATAGAATGCCTTTTTAGACATTGATGATAATATGCTGTACTTTAACATGTGAAATAACTAAATTCATATTCTCACTTTTTGACATTTTCAGGCATTAGATAAAAAAACATTGCCATTTTTACCTCTGTGAAAATGATTATAAGTGACCTTTAAGGTGTTTGTAGCCTAATTAATAACCCTATAATTTATACACCTTTATAAGTGCAGTCTTGTTTAAAGTGGCACCAAATATGGATACTATAAAATCCACTTATATGGTTAATATTACCTAGACACTTTATTTGACTGGAGACTGTGGCCTGTTTGTCTGCTTTTTCTGACCACAAAGTGTTGCTTTTGTCCTTTTTTTTAGGGGTGGGAAATTTTTAATAAAGTGTATAATAAGTGAAAATAGAAAGGGAGCTTTTCTAATAAAGTGTTTTATTAGAAGAAACAATGGCTGGAATATTGTACTGGAACAAAAATAATCTAAAATGGATAAAAAGAATAGAATAAGACAGAATACCCTAAACATACGAAAGTAAACATCTGCCAAATGTACCACAAGTAAATATGCAGGTGGCATTAGGCCTGAAACCAATGCATTACCATATGATGAAAGCCAGCCATTAGATCAGTGCCTTGAAAAAATGGGGAGAAAATAGTTTCTAATTAAAGCCAAACCGCATCACTCCCTTGGAGCCGAGGGTTTTGCCGGAAAGTGTCAACAACAGCAAGAAAGTTGGAGGAAGAAAAAAATTAATAACAATTCTAATATAGCAGTCTCACTAGGGGATCCAAAAGTTTACCCACTTCCTCAATGCAACCAATGCAAAACACAATTTAGCAGCGAGACGCTTCGGGATGGCTCTGAGAATAGATCACACGCAGAAACTGGCATTTTCACAGCATTTTCCCAGTTATTTACGACCCAAGTTTGTCTTCTCGCATGAACCCAATGCAATGGAATGTTTGGGTCGGAACAGAAATGACCCCATGACAGACCAGGGTCGTTTACTGTAATTAAACCCCACAGAGCTGCATTCAGCAGATTTTAAATGAATAGTTTGATTAAAAACTATCCCTAATCCCAAATGTATTCCATCAGCTGAGACATGTTTGGTGGCTGGAGTTTGCTTATTTAGTTTTACACTAGAACTATAAGCAGAGTGCTTTAAAGCAGTCTAAATCCATCCAACAAATTGCATTGAACTTTTAAAATCTACTTCAAGGCTAAGCACCATCTGATATATGGGGAATACTCTGTCAGTGGATGCATGTGGATCGTGGGCTGAGTTGGGGTGTGAGCAGAAAGTAGAATGACAACATTTACCTGCAGATATTTCATACAAAATCCCTGAAGGGCATGATGAGAAAACAATTATTTGCATGTTACCTTTCTGGCTCACCTCATTACTATTAGTGTACACATTAGTGAGGAGGAAAATAATCATGATTTTGATGGATAGATTTGAACAAGAGATGCTAGAAATATTTTTTTTCAACTGTTTTTGTGCGTTTTACAGGCAGAAAATAATAATAATGTGGAGGCATTCCATAACTATAGAATGCCTGATTTTGATTGTATGTATTAGTAGAGTCTAAGAGCCCAGGGATCGTTATCATCCACCCCAGGGAAGAGGTCACTGCAGCTTGTGAAGAAGATAGGAAAGACGTCTGGTTCCATTCAAAACCATTGTAAAGAACTGTGAGTCCACAAGTTTCTCTACAAACAACCTCTTCACAACAAAAACAAAACTACTTCATGTACTGGGGCGCACACAGCATTTACAGGTGCAGTGCTGCAAATGTGCCTCCAGTAAAAAGCATGTTAAACACAGTTTAGGTGATTTATCACTAAAGTGGGTGTTCGTGGATGAGAAATGAAGAACAAACGAACACTAAATCATTTTTTATTCAATGCATTTATTATCTTTATGTGTACTTTTCAGAAACAAATAAAAACAGAAACAGTTTAAATCTTCTCAGTGCTGTACCAATGGCCAAAACTGCATCCACATTTCCTCCTCTGACAGACACATGGTGTTCACTGAAAACGTGAGAGAATTGATTACGGACCTTCTGCGGCTGCTAATTTATATGACATTGTCTAAAATGGAAAAATTCATAAACGTCAGTCTTTAAAATGAACATGATCATGACGTTATGGTGGGGGGAGGTACCTGCATTTACCAAGGAAGTGGTTTATTATGTATTTTATAAAGATTATATGGTTATAATGTTAAAACTGTGAGCAATAATTACCTTGTCTTTTGTGCAGCAGGTTAGTGTCCTGGAGGGTGTGGGTTCAAGTCCCGCTCCGGGTGACTGTCTGTGAGGAGTTTGGTGTGTTCTTCCTGTGTCCATGTGGGTTTCCTCCAGGTGCTCCGGTTTCCTCTGAAACACACATTGACAGGTGGATTGGCGACTCAAAAGTGTCCATAGGTGTGAATGTGTGAGTGTGTCGTATGTAGTGAATTTGTATGCCTTGTCTTGTAGTTCTGTTCAGCAAACCAGGGTAACATTGACTTTTAACTGCCATGATTTTAGTGAGGCGCAGCAACCTGGGTCTAGTGACACCCCTGCTCTGCACCACTTTGTTCACATTTGAACACACTGAATTAGGGGAATTATGAAAATGGCTATAATTCCAGTTTTACAGCTCCACAAAAATGTTAAAAGAGTTTAGAGTGGTCTGCCCTGCCCCTCCTCCTTCTGCAGGTAGACAGCGAATGTTTGATCAGGCTCAACATCAGACGAGTCAGGAATCACACAAACTTCACATCTGCACTACAACCTTCGGAGGAACAGATCAGAAACATGTGACAGAGTCTACTCCAGATTCCTTTCAGGCTCAGGCCCTGTGTCAGAGATACAGCCCTCTGATCAAACCCTGCATAGCCCATCACTGTCTGACTGTCGCTGCTGTCACACAGAAGCCTCATATCTCCAAATACGAGAGAGAGAGCCCCTCACCTTTCTCCTTCCTCACACTGGCCACTTTATTAGAAACACCCCTCTTCTCCTTCCTCACACTGGCCACTTTATTAGAAACACCCCTCTTCTCCTTCCTCACACTGGCCACTTTATTAGAAACACCCCTCTTCTCCTTCCTCACACTGGCCACTTTATTAGAAACACCCCTCTTCTCCTTCCACACACTGGCCACTTTATTAGAAACACCCCTCTTCTCCTTCCACACACTGGCCACTTTATTAGAAACACCCCTCTTCTCCTTCCTCACACTGGCCACTTTATTAGAAACACCCCTCTTCTCCTTCCACACACTGGCCACTTTATTAGAAACACCCCTTTTCTCCTTCCACACACTGGCCACTTTATTAGAAACACCCCTCTTCTCCTTCCTCACACTGGCCACTTTATTAGAAACACCCCTTTTCTACTTCCACACACTGGCCACTTTATAAAAAACACCCCTCTTCTCCTTCCTCACACTGGCCACTTTATTAGAAACACCCCTCTTCTCCTTCCACACACTGGCCACTTTATTAGAAACACCCCTCTTCTCCTTCCACACACGGGCCACTTTATTAGAAACACCCCTCTTCTCCTTCCACACACTGGCCACTTTATTAGAAACACCCCTATTTTCCTTCCACACACTGGCCACTTTATTAGAAACACCCCTCTTCTCCTTCCTCACACTGGCCACTTTATTAGAAACACCCCTCTTCTCCTTCCACACACGGGCCACTTTATTAGAAACACCCCTCTTCTCCTTCCACACACTGGCCACTTTATTAGAAACACCCCTCTTCTCCTTCCTCACACTGGCTACTTTATTAGAAACACCCCTCTTCTACTTCCACAAACTGGCCACTTTATTAGAAACACCCCTCTTCTACTTCCACACACTGGCCACTTTATTAGAAACACCCCTCTTTTCCTTCCTCACACTGGCCACTTTATTAGAAACACCCCTCTTCTCCTTCCACACACTGGCCACTTTATTAGAAACACCCCTCTTCTACTTCCACAAACTGGCCACTTTATTAGAAACACCCCTCTTCTACTTCCACAAACTGGCCACTTTAATAGAAACACCCCTCTTCTCCTTCCACACACTGGCCACTTTATTAGAAACACCCCTCTTCTCCTTCCTCATACTGGCCACTTTATTAGAAACACCCCTCTTCTCCTTCCTCACACTGGCTACTTTATTAGAAACACCCCTCTTCTACTTCCACAAACTGGCCACTTTATTAGAAACACCCCTCTTCTACTTCCACACACTGGCCACTTTATTAGAAACACCCCTCTTTTCCTTCCTCACACTGGCCACTTTATTAGAAACACCCCTCTTCTCCTTCCACACACTGGCCACTTTATTAGAAACACCCCTCTTCTACTTCCACAAACTGGCCACTTTATTAGAAACACCCCTCTTCTACTTCCACAAACTGGCCACTTTATTAGAAACACCCCTCTTCTCCTTCCACACACTGGCCACTTTATTAGAAACACCCCTCTTTTCCTTCCACACACTGGCCACTTTATTAGAAACACCCCTCTTCTCCTTCCACACACTGGCCACTTTATTAGATACACCCCTCTTCTACTTCCACAAACTGGCCACTTTAATAGAAACACCCCTCTTCTACTTCCACAAACTGGCCACTTTATTAGAAACACCCTTCTTTTCCTTCCACACACTGGCCACTTTATTAGAAACACCCCTCTTCTCCTTCCACACACTGGCCACTTTATTAGAAACACCCCTCTTCTACTTCCACAAACTGGCCACTTTATTAGAAACACCCCTCTCCTACTTCCACAAACTGGCCACTTTAATAGAAACACCCTTCTTTTCCTTCCACACACTGGCCACTTTATTAGAAACACCCCTGTTCTACTTCCACAAACTGGCCACTTTATTAGAAACACCCCTCTTCTCCTTCCACACACTGGCCACTTTATTAGAAACACCCCTCTTCTCCTTCCTCACACTGGCCACTTTATTAGAAACACCCCTCTTCTCCTTCCACACACGGGCCACTTTATTAGAAACACCCCTCTTCTCCTTCCACACACTGGCCACTTTATTAGAAACACCCCTATTTTCCTTCCACACACTGGCCACTTTATTAGAAACACCCCTCTTCTCCTTCCTCACACGGGCCACTTTATTAGAAACACCCCTCTTCTCCTTCCTCACACTGGCCACTTTATTAGAAACACCCCTCTTTTCCTTCCACACACTGGCCACTCTATTAGAAACACCCCTCTTTTCCTTCCACACACTGGTCACTTTATTAGAAACACCCCTCTTCTCCTTCCTCACACGGGCCACTTTATTAGAAACACCCCTCTTCTCCTTCCTCACACTGGCCACTTTATTAGAAACACCCCTCTTCTACTTCCACAAACTGGCCACTTTATTAGAAACACCCCTCTTCTACTTCCACAAACTGGCCACTTTATTGGAAACACCCCTTTTCTACTTCCACACACTGGCCACTTTATTAGAAACACCCCTCTTCTCCTTCCACACACTGGCCACTTTATTAGAAACACCCCTCTTCTCCTTCCACACACGGGCCACTTTATTAGAAACACCCCTCTTCTCCTTCCTCACACTGGCCACTTTATTAGAAACACCCTTCTTTTCCTTTCACACACTGGCCACTTTATTAGAAACACCCCTCTTCTACTTCCACAAACTGGCCACTTTATTAGAAACACCCCTCTTCTACTTCCACAAACTGGCCACTTTATTGGAAACACCCCTCTTCTCCTTCCACACACTGGCCACTTTATTAGAAACACCCCTTTTCTACTTCCACACACTGGCCACTTTATTAGAAACACCCCTTTTCTACTTCCACACACTGGCCACTTTATTAGAAACACCCCTCTTCTCCTTCCACACACTGGCCACTTTATTAGAAACACCCCTCTTCTCCTTCCTCACACTGGCCACTTTATTAGAAACACCCCTTTTCTACTTCCACACACTGGCCACTTTATTAGAAACACCCCTCTTCTCCTTCCACACACTGGCCACTTTATAAAAAACACCCCTCTTCTCCTTCCTCACACTGGCCACTTTATAAAAAACACCCCTCTTCTCCTTCCTCACACTGGCCACTTTATTAGAAACACCCCTCTTCTCCTTCCTCACACTGGCCACTTTATTAGAAACACCCCTCTTCTCCTTCCACACACTGGCCACTTTATTAGAAACACCCCTCTTCTCCTTCCACACACTGGCCACTTTATTAGAAACACCCCTCTTCTCCTTCCACACACTGGCCACTTTATTAGAAACACCCCTCTTCTCCTTCCACACACTGGCCACTTTATTAGAAACACCCCTCTTCTCCTTCCTCACACTGGCCACTTTATTAGAAACACCCCTCTTCTCCTTCCACACACTGGCCACTTTATTAGAAACACCCCTATTTTCCTTCCACACACTGGCCACTTTATTAGAAACACCCCTCTTCTCCTTCCTCACACTGGCCACTTTATTAGAAACACCCCTCTTCTCCTTCCACACACGGGCCACTTTATTAGAAACACCCCTCTTCTCCTTCCACACACTGGCCACTTTATTAGAAACACCCCTCTTCTCCTTCCTCATACTGGCCACTTTATTAGAAACACCCGTCTTCTCCTTCCTCACACTGGCCACTTTATTAGAAACACCCCTCTTCTACTTCCACAAACTGGCCACTTTATTAGAAACACCCCTCTTCTACTTCCACACACTGGCCACTTTATTAGAAACACCCCTCTTTTCCTTCCTCACACTGGCCACTTTATTAGAAACACCCCTCTTCTCCTTCCACACACTGGCCACTTTATTAGAAACACCCCTCTTCTACTTCCACAAACTGGCCACTTTATTAGAAACACCCCTCTTCTACTTCCACAAACTGGCCACTTTAATAGAAACACCCTTCTTTTCCTTCCACACACTGGCCACTTTATTAGAAACAGCCCTCTTCTACTTCCACAAACTGGCCACTTTATTAGAAACACCCTTCTTCTCCTTCCACACACTGGCCACTTTATTAGAAGCACCCCTCTTTTCCTTCCACACACTGGCCACTTTATTAGAAACACCCCTCTTCTACTTCCACAAACTGGCCACTTTATTAGAAACACCCCTCTTCTACTTCCACAAACTGGCCACTTTAATAGAAACACCCCTCTTCTACTTCCACAAACTGACCACTTTATTAGAAACACCCTTCTTTTCCTTCCACACACTGGCCACTTTATTAGAAACACCCCTCTTCTCCTTCCACACACTGGCCACTTTTTTTTAGAAACACCCCTCTCCTACTTCCACAAACTGGCCACTTTAATAGAAACACCCTTCTTTTCCTTCCACACACTGGCCACTTTATTAGAAACACCCCTGTTCTACTTCCACACACTGGCCACTTTATTAGAAACACCCCTCTTCTCCTTCCACACACTGGCCACTTTTTTTTAGAAACACCCCTCTCCTACTTCCACAAACTGGCCACTTTAATAGAAACACCCTTCTTTTCCTTCCACACACTGGCCACTTTATTAGAAACACCCCTCTTCTCCTTCCACACACTGGCCACTTTTTTTTAGAAACACCCCTGTTCTACTTCCACAAACTGGCCACTTTATTAGAAACACCCCTCTTCTCCTTCCACACACTGGCCACTTTATTAGAAACACCCCTCTTCTCCTTCCACACACGGGCCACTTTATTAGAAACACCCCTCTTCTCCTTCCACACACTGGCCACTTTATTAGAAACACCCCTATTTTCCTTCCACACACTGGCCACTTTATTAGAAACACCCCTCTTCTCCTTCCTCACACGGGCCACTTTATTAGAAACACCCCTCTTCTCCTTCCTCACACTGGCCACTTTATTAGAAACACCCCTCTTTTCCTTCCACACACTGGCCACTTTATTAGAAACACCCCTCTTTTCCTTCCACACACTGGTCACTTTATTAGAAACACCCCTCTTCTCCTTCCTCACACGGGCCACTTTATTAGAAACACCCCTCTTCTACTTCCACACACTGGCCACTTTATTAGAAACACCCTTCTTTTCCTTCCACACACGGGCCACTTTAATAGAAACACCCTTCTTTTCCTTCCACACACTGGCCACTTTATTAGAAACACCCCTCTTCTACTTCCACAAACTGGCCACTTTATTGGAAACACCCCTCTTCTCCTTCCACACACTGGCCACTTTATTAGAAACACCCTTCTTCTCCTTCCTCACACTGGCCACTTTATTAGAAACACCCTTCTTTTCCTTCCACACACGGGCCACTTTAATAGAAACACCCTTCTTTTCCTTCCACACACTGGCCACTTTATTAGAAACACCCCTCTTCTACTTCCACAAACTGGCCACTTTATTGGAAACACCCCTCTTCTCCTTCCACACACTGGCCACTTTATTAGAAACACCCTTCTTCTCCTTCCTCACACTGGCCACTTTATTAGAAACACCCCTCTTCTCGTTCCACACACGGGCCACTTTATTAGAAACACCCCTCTTCTCCTTCCTCACACTGGCCACTTTATTAGAAACACCCCTCTTCTCCTTCCACACACTGGCCACTTTATTAGAAACACCCCTCTTCTCCTTCCACACACTGGCCACTTTATTAGAAACACCCCTCTTTTCCTTCCACACACTGGCCACTTTATTAGAAACACCCCTCTTCTCCTTCCTCACACGGGCCACTTTATTAGAAACACCCCTCTTCTCCTTCCTCACACTGGCCACTTTATTAGAAACACCCCTCTTCTCCTTCCACACACGGGCCACTTTATTAGAAACACCCCTCTTCTCCTTCCTCACACTGGCCACTTTATTAGAAACACCCCTCTTCTCCTTCCACACACTGGCCACTTTATTAGAAACACCCCTCTTCTCCTTCCACACACTGGCCACTTTATTAGAAACACCCCTCTTCTCCTTCCACACACTGGCCACTTTATTAGAAACACCCCTCTTTTCCTTCCACACACTGGCCACTTTATTAGAAACACCCCTCTTCTCCTTCCTCACACGGGCCACTTTATTAGAAACACCCCTCTTCTCCTTCCTCACACTGGCCACTTTATTAGAAACACCCCTCTTCTACTTCCACACACTGGCCACTTTATTAGAAACACCCCTCTTCTCCTTCCTCACACTGGCCACTTTATTAGAAACACCCTTCTTTTCCTTCCACACACTGGCCACTTTATTAGAAACACCCCTCTTCTACTTCCACAAACTGGCCACTTTATTAGAAACATCCTTCTTTTCCTTCCACACACTGGCCACTTTATTAGAAACACCCCTCTTCTCCTTCCTCACAATGGCCACTTTATTAGAAACACCCCTCTTCTACTTCCACAAACTGGCCACTTTATTAGAAACACCCTTCTTTTCCTTCCACACACTGGCCACTTTATTAGAAACACCCCTCTTCTACTTCCACACACTGGCCACTTTATTAGAAACACCCCTCTTTTCCTTCCTCACACTGGCCACTTTATTAGAAACACCCCTCTTCTCCTTCCACACACTGGCCACTTTATTAGAAACACCCCTCTTCTACTTCCACAAACTGGCCACTTTATTAGAAACACCCCTCTTCTACTTCCACAAACTGGCCACTTTAATAGAAACACCCTTCTTTTCCTTCCACACACTGGCCACTTTATTAGAAACACCCCTCTTCTACTTCCACAAACTGGCCACTTTATTAGAAACACCCCTCTTCTACTTCCACACACTGGCCACTTTATTAGAAACACCCTTCTTCTCCTTCCACACACTGGCCACTTTATTAGAAACACCCCTCTTTTCCTTCCACACACTGGCCACTTTATTAGAAACACCCCTCTTCTCCTTCCTCACACGGGCCACTTTATTAGAAACACCCCTCTTCTCCTTCCTCACACTGGTCACTTTATTAGAAACACCCTTCTTTTCCTTCCACACACGGGCCACTTTATTAGAAACACCCCTCTTCTCCTTCCTCACACTGGCCACTTTATTAGAAACACCCTTCTTTTCCTTCCTCACACTGGTCACTTTATTAGAAACACCCTTCTTTTCCTTCCACACACGGGCCACTTTATTAGAAACACCCCTCTTCTCCTTCCTCACACTGGCCACTTTATTAGAAACACCCTTCTTTTCCTTTCACACACTGGCCACTTTATTAGAAACACCCCTCTTCTACTTCCACAAACTGGCCACTTTATTAGAAACACCCCTGTTCTACTTCCACAAACTGGCCACTTTATTAGAAACACCCTTCTTTTCCTTCCACACACTGGCCACTTTATTAGAAACACCCCTCTTCTCCTTCCACACACTGGCCACTTTATTAGAAACACCCCTCTTCTACTTCCACAAACTGGCCACTTTATTAGAAACACCCTTCTTTTCCTTCCACACACTGGCCACTTTATTAGAAACACCCCTCTTCTCCTTCCACACACTGGCCACTTTATTAGAAACACCCCTCTTTTCCTTCCACACACTGGCCACTTTATTAGAAACACCCCTCTTCTCCTTCCTCACACGGGCCACTTTATTAGAAACACCCCTCTTCTCCTTCCTCACACTGGCCACTTTATTAGAAACACCCCTCTTCTCCTTCCTCACACGGGCCACTTTATTAGAAACACCCCTCTTCTCCTTCCTCACACTGGCCACTTTATTAGAAACACCCCTCTTCTCCTTCCACACACTGGCCACTTTATTAGAAACACCCCTCTTCTACTTCCACAAACTGGCCACTTTATTAGAAACACCCTTCTTTTCCTTCCTCACACTGGCCACTTTATTAGAAACACCCCTCTTCTCCTTCCACACACTGGCCACTTTATTAGAAACACCCCTCTTCTCCTTCCACACACTGGCCACTTTATTAGAAACACCCCTCTTCTCCTTCCACACACTGGCCACTTTATTAGAAACACCCCTCTTTTCCTTCCACACACTGGCCACTTTATTAGAAACACCCCTCTTCTCCTTCCTCACACGGGCCACTTTATTAGAAACACCCCTCTTCTCCTTCCTCACACTGGCCACTTTATTAGAAACACCCCTCTTCTACTTCCACACACTGGCCACTTTATTAGAAACACCCCTCTTCTCCTTCCTCACACTGGCCACTTTATTAGAAACACCCTTCTTTTCCTTCCACACACTGGCCACTTTATTAGAAACACCCCTCTTCTACTTCCACAAACTGGCCACTTTATTAGAAACATCCTTCTTTTCCTTCCACACACTGGCCACTTTATTAGAAACACCCCTCTTCTCCTTCCTCACACTGGCCACTTTATTAGAAACACCCCTCTTCTACTTCCACAAACTGGCCACTTTATTAGAAACACCCTTCTTTTCCTTCCACACACTGGCCACTTTATTAGAAACACCCCTCTTCTACTTCCACACACTGGCCACTTTATTAGAAACACCCCTCTTTTCCTTCCTCACACTGGCCACTTTATTAGAAACACCCCTCTTCTCCTTCCACACACTGGCCACTTTATTAGAAACACCCCTCTTCTACTTCCACAAACTGGCCACTTTATTAGAAACACCCCTCTTCTACTTCCACAAACTGGCCACTTTAATAGAAACACCCTTCTTTTCCTTCCACACACTGGCCACTTTATTAGAAACACCCCTCTTCTACTTCCACAAACTGGCCACTTTATTAGAAACACCCCTCTTCTACTTCCACACACTGGCCACTTTATTAGAAACACCCTTCTTCTCCTTCCACACACTGGCCACTTTATTAGAAACACCCCTCTTTTCCTTCCACACACTGGCCACTTTATTAGAAACACCCCTCTTCTCCTTCCTCACACGGGCCACTTTATTAGAAACACCCCTCTTCTCCTTCCTCACACTGGTCACTTTATTAGAAACACCCTTCTTTTCCTTCCACACACGGGCCACTTTATTAGAAACACCCCTCTTCTCCTTCCTCACACTGGCCACTTTATTAGAAACACCCTTCTTTTCCTTCCTCACACTGGTCACTTTATTAGAAACACCCTTCTTTTCCTTCCACACACGGGCCACTTTATTAGAAACACCCCTCTTCTCCTTCCTCACACTGGCCACTTTATTAGAAACACCCTTCTTTTCCTTTCACACACTGGCCACTTTATTAGAAACACCCCTCTTCTACTTCCACAAACTGGCCACTTTATTAGAAACACCCCTGTTCTACTTCCACAAACTGGCCACTTTATTAGAAACACCCTTCTTTTCCTTCCACACACTGGCCACTTTATTAGAAACACCCCTCTTCTCCTTCCACACACTGGCCACTTTATTAGAAACACCCCTCTTCTACTTCCACAAACTGGCCACTTTATTAGAAACACCCCTCTTCTACTTCCACAAACTGGCCACTTTAATAGAAACACCCTTCTTTTTTTACTTCCACACACTGGCCACTTTATTAGAAACACCCCTCTTCTACTTCCACAAACTGGCCACTTTATTAGAAACACCCCTCTTCTCCTTCCACACACTGGCCACTTTATTAGAAACACCCCTCTTCTCCTTCCTCACACTGGCCACTTTATTAGAAACACCCCTCTTCTCCTTCCACACACGGGCCACTTTATTAGAAACACCCCTCTTCTCCTTCCACACACTGGCCACTTTATTAGAAACACCCCTCTTTTCCTTCCACACACTGGCCACTTTATTAGAAACACCCCTCTTCTCCTTCCTCACACGGGCCACTTTATTAGAAACACCCCTCTTCTCCTTCCTCACACTGGCCACTTTATTAGAAACACCCCTCTTTTCCTTCCACACACTGGCCACTTTATTAGAAACACCCCTCTTTTCCTTCCACACACTGGTCACTTTATTAGAAACACCCCTCTTCTCCTTCCTCACACGGGCCACTTTATTAGAAACACCCTTCTTTTCCTTCCACACACGGGCCACTTTATTAGAAACACCCCTCTTCTCCTTCCTCACACTGGCCACTTTATTAGAATCACCCCTCTTCTCCTTCCTCACACTGGCCACTTTATTAGAAACACCCTTCTTTTCCTTCCACACACTGGCCACTTTATTAGAAACACCCCTCTTCTACTTCCACACACTGGCCACTTTATTAGAAACACCCTTCTTTTCCTTCCACACACGGGCCACTTTATTAGAAACACCCCTCTTCTCCTTCCTCACACTGGCCACTTTATTAGAAACACCCCTCTTCTCCTTCCTCACACTGGCCACTTTATTAGAAACACCCTTCTTTTCCTTCCACACACTGGCCACTTTATTAGAAACACCCCTCTTCTACTTCCACAAACTGGCCACTTTATTAGAAACACCCTTCTTTTCCTTCCACACACTGGCCACTTTATTAGAAACACCCCTCTTCTACTTCCACAAACTGGCCACTTTATTAGAAACACTCTTCTTTTCCTTCCACACACTGGCCACTTTATTAGAAACACCCCTCTTTTCCTTCCTCACACTGGCCACTTTATTAGAAACACCCCTCTTCTACTTCCACAAACTGGCCACTTTATTAGAAACACCCTTCTTTTCCTTCCATACACTGGCCACTTTATTAGAAACACCCCTCTTCTACTTCCACACACTGGCCACTTTATTAGAAACACCCCTCTTTTCCTTCCTCACACTGGCCACTTTATTAGACACACCCCTCTTCTACTTCCACAAACTGGCCACTTTATTATAAACACCCCTCTTCTACTTCCACACACTGGCCACTTCATTAGAAACACCCCTCTTCTCCTTCCTCACACTGGCCACTTTATTAGAAACACCCCTTTTCTTCTTCCACACACTGGTCACTTTATTAGAAACACCCCTCTTTTCCTTCCACACACCGGCCACTTTATTAGAATCACCCCTCTTCTCCTACCACACACAGACCACTTTATTAGAAACACGCCTTATATCCTTTCACACGCTGGCCACTTTATTAGAAACACCCTTTTTCTACTTCCACACACAGGCCACTTTATTAGAAACACCTTTTTTCTACTTCCTCTCACTGGCCACTTTATTAGAAACACCCCTTTTCTACTGGTGGGTAAAAACATATCCCTGTAGCATAAGGCAAGTGCTATAGTTTCAGTCATACTCCATGCGGAGTTTACTGTGCCCCGCCAGGTATTTCATGTCAGAGATGCTACTAGTAGCCAGTAAAGTAAAGGCAATTTTCCTGCTCACTGTGTACCACCTACAGGCCATACTTTGAAAAACAGATGTAATTGTTAATGACAGGTTTTATGGAAATAAAGGTAAAGTGTTTAAAGCAGTTAATTGCATTGAATTGCTTTGATGTTGGAAACGCAGTTAGCCAAGTTGATTAGCGGCTGAAGGAGGGGAATGAACTCGTCAATTATGATTCAGGGAAATATGCCTAAAGTATTTGTACGCTGAGAGAGATGAGGGGTTATTCCTCTCAACATCTGGATCTAGAGGGCGGTGATAAAGCTAGATGTGTCTACAGTTAAATAATGCGCTAATGTGATTTAGCAAAGCAGCTTAGCGTGGATTTGAGTCTTTTCTATTTTCATCAAGCCCGTGTGTTTGTGTGTGTGTGTTTGTGTGTGTGTGTGTGTGTGTGTGTGTGTGTGTGTTTGTGTGTGTGTGTGTGTTCATGTGTCCAGAGGGCAGAGCTGAGCGGTGTGGATTAAATCCACTTGCTTTCTCTCTCTACTCTCTTTCTCGCTCTCTCTCTCTCTCTTTACTCTCTTTCTCTCTCTCCCGAATCCTGTCGAGGCCAAGATAAATTCATAAACTCGCCCCCAAAAACAAATCTCTTTTGGCGTCTGTGGGAAAAACACAGTTCACGCTAATTACAAATTAGCAAAAAATAAACTAATCTCTCTTTCCCCACTCAGCTGATGCATCCCACACTTTTCCCACAGTCCTACAGGGCCTGCAGATTAGGTTCAGGTCACAAGGGGAAAAAACAGAATTCCCAAAATGTGGACCAAACACTGACACATCCAGAATTAGCAGTTGAGAATTAGCGCTAGCCAGATGTACACAGAGCCAAGTGCTTTGCTCTGCTTTTAAAATGCAGTGTCTTGTCATTATTTTTGGCTTCACTCCATGTCCATATTTGGTCGTTTGCATCCACGTTCAATTTTACAACTACACCAATAATTTCTTTACAAGTCTTTACAAGGTCAATTTTCTCTAGTAATACTTTTTCAAGTTGTGAAACACCTAGGGGCCTGGATTTATCACAAACGCTGTAACAAACCAATTTTAATTTTTTGGCCACCCCGAAATGAGTGGCCCACTCTGGAGTATAAATTGGTTAATTCAAGACTAAATAAATTCTTAATTTCATGCAAATTGCACATGTAAAATTATAAACAATAATTTTTAATTAATCATATTTGCACATTTCTGGTAGTTAACTTAAGGGATTGATTTTTATTTTACTATAGTCAATAAACCAGCACTTGCTTGATGTCTGAAGTTCACATCTTTAATTTGCATTAAAGCTATAAGCCTAGCTAAAAAGTCACGAAAGCTTATCCCCACCAATTGGAATCATTCTAGAATGCACCTTAGACAGTGTCATCCTCCCAAATTGTGGAGCAGTGGAACTGTGTTCAATCCCCACCTCTGGTCACTGTCCTCTGCAAAATGATCCAAAGTTTAGGTGAGTGTGTGAGTGACATTTTGAGTGTGTGATGGATTGCAGTCTAACTTGCCACAGTCAATATACGTCCTACAAAAGGTCCTTATAGCAATGCCATAGGACAGTGGTTTTGAAACTGTGGTATGTGTACCACTGGTGGTACGTGAAGAACCAAGTAGTGGTATGCCAGGTGACCTCAAAAAATTACTACTTAACTAAAGAATTAATTAATAACTGAAACCAAAAATTTTTCATGTGTAAATTACATAATGTTTCACAGTTTTCATAACTAAGCTTTAATAAAATCTGTTTGTGTAAAAAAAAGACACAACATGGTTTACAAATAAACGGTAGATCAGAAGTCTTTAAGGAAAGGGCTGAGCAGTGTTCCCCCACTTCTAATTTCCAGGAAGGGAACACAATCTCCCAGTATTCAGCAAAATCCATGAAAAGAAAGCCCAGTTCCAGCTTCTTACTGAACGTAAGCAAAGGCTAGAGACAGACGTGAGTAAATTGGTCTTTTATTGCAAAATATATATATAATATATAACTGTGTGTCACGCTGGGGAACGTGAGGAGTAAATTTACGGGAGGCGGACACACTCGCTACAACACAGATGATTTTTTATATAACACAATAAACAAACTTAACGAGAAACATGAAATAACATAAGAGCACGAAAGAACACTATAGGACTAGGGCAATGAAACAAGCAAGAGAGACGGGTAAGCGCGAGGCGAGAAACGAGAAAACAAACTAGAGAAACAAACACTACAAAACACAAACGAACTAGAGGGTCATGAAAAGGAGTAAGAGAGCGAACGAGGAACGAGGAACTAGAAACGAGAAACAAGAAACAAACGACAACGAAAACAAACAAACAAACAAATCCTAACAACAACAAAATGACCGATAACAGGAAGTGAGGGAAGAGGGCTTAAATAAACGAACTTAACACGAAACACCTGACACAGATAACGAAGGTAAAGAAGGCGGAACAGAGACGGGACAAAGGTGGAGCTAGAGAGAAACGAGGGCGGAGATAGGAACAATGATAGACAGAAAGAGCCTCATAGAAGGAGAAAATAAACAAGAAAATCCAGGATGTGACAGACGCCCCCCCCCCCAAGACGCGCAACTCCCGGAGCGCGAAAAACTAGACTCTCCAGGAGCTGGCGCAGGAGGGGGCCAGAAGAACAAGACAAAAAACGAAACTAGAAGACTTATGATAGGACAGGAAATGGAAATAGAGGTAAGAGACTGGACTTAAACGGACATCGGACATAACTAGAAAGAACAGATGGGGAACGAGAGAAGACAGGAGTAGAGACAGGGGACTGAAAGATAGACTGGACAGAGGGTTTAAATGATGACTGAACATGAGACCGGATAGGACTAACAGGGGACTGGACTTGAGGCAAGGGAACTGGGAACAGGACTTTCACAGGGACAGACATTAACACGGTGACAGGGACCGGAACTGAAAGAAAGGCAGACAAAGGCACAGGGACAAGGGCAGAGACAGGAACCAGAACAGGGACAGATACAGGAACAAAAACAACTGGTGGGTGCCCAGGGCTGGCAAATGTCCGTGGAAATGTCTGAGGGACCAGCCTGGGCACAGTTCTGGGGATCGGCCCCGAAGTCCTTGGGGCCGTCCTATGGGTACAACCGGGAGCGGCCGTAGCCACAGTCTCGGGGGCAGAGACGGCCGTAGCCACAGTCTTGGGGGCAGAGACGGCCGTAGCCACAGTCAGGGAGTTAGGAGCGGCTGAGGGAGCCGCACTCACGGAGACTGGAGACCCTGCGACGATATCCACGGAGACAGGGGAACCTGCAGCGACGTCCACGGAGCCCTGCGACGACGTCCACGGAGACAGGGGAACCTGCAGCGACGTCCACGGAGACAGGGGAACCTGCAGCGACGTCCACGGAGACAGGGGAACCTGCAGCGACGTCCACGGAGACAGGGGAACCTGCAGTGACGTCCACGGAGACAGGGGAACCTGCGACGACGTCCACGGAGACAGGGGAACCTGCGACGACGTCCACGGAGACAGGGGAACCTGCGACGACGTCCACGGAGGCAGGCGGAACTGCGACGACGTCCACGGAGGCAGGCGGAACTGCGACGACGTCCACGGAGGCAGGCGGAACTGCGACGACGTCCACGGAGGCAGGCGGAACTGCGACGACGTCCACGGAGGCAGAGGAATCTGCGACGTCGTCCACAGAGGCAGAGGAATCTGCGACGACGTCCACGGAGGCAGAGGAATCTGCGACGACGTCCACGGAGGCAGAGGAATCTGCGACATCGTCCACGGAGGCAGAAGGATCTGCGACGACGTCCACTGAGGCAGAGGAATCTGCGACGTCGTCCACGGAGACAGAAGAAGCTGCGACGTCATTCACGGAGACAGAGGAATCTGCGACGACGTTCACGGAGGCAGAAGAGGCGTGCGTCGCTCTTACGAAGACAGGAGAGGCGGACGCCGCCTTCAAGGAGAGCTCCAGGCGTGCCATGAGGCCTGTAAGCTTCTCCTGGAGGTCAGGAGTGAGCGCAGAGCGGTGCTTGGGAACTGGGGGCCTAGCGACAATGTCCATGGAAACAGGAGGCCCTGCAGCGACGTCGTCCACGAAGACAGGCGCGGCCGGAGGCGCCGCGCGCACGAACACAGGCGCGGCCGGAAGTGCCGCTCTTATGGGAACAGGAGTTGAAACGTCCAGCGAGGCAGGTGGTCGTGCTGCTCGCCGAGCACGAGTTGAGGATTTATCGGGTTTAGGGGCACCGATGGGCGCACTCTTGAGGGATTCCCCCAGAGGTGCGCCCCTGTTAGCCTCACCTCCGTTGTCCTGAGGTAGGAGGCTAACCTATGGGTAGCCCCTACCCATAACCCCCCCCCCCCCCCCCCCAAAGAATTTCCCCGGACCTGAGGGGATAATCCTCCAGCGAGGGGGAGACTCCAGCCCGCTTTCTCCTCCGGCTCCGTCAATTCCCGCTGGAGAAATCCCTTGATTCACGAATCGAGTCCTCTGTTCGGGGGAAAGGAACCGCACCGGGAATGTTCTGGAGCCGTTGACTCCATTCAGAGGCCACTCTTAAAGCCTACTCTACGGGATCTCTGGGGCCTGTGAGAAACGGAGTCCGGCGAATCACACATCTCCTAAACGGGTAGTCCGTGCTAGCTGTGTCCTTATTTTGATCGGTCATTCTGTCACGCTGGGGAACGTGAGGAGTAAATTTACTGGAGGCGGACACACTCGCTACAACACAGATGATTTTTTATATAACACAATAAACTAACTTAACGAGAAACATGAAATAACATAGAATAAGAGCACGAAAGAACACTATAGGACTGGGGCAATGAAACAAGCAAGAGAGACGATGTGACACTGTGTTTAAAACATACAGTTTTGTGCTCTATAGTTTTTTTTAGTAATTATTTTAGAATACATTTGTGTTAATGCATGCAAATTATAAACATTCAAGCAAGTCATTAAAAGGATTTATAGGCGATACTTGGGGAATTAGATTTTATAACAGGTTGTACTTGGTCTAAAATGATTAAGAAATACTGCCGTAGAACAACCACATTTGGTTCCATAAAGAACCACTGAGCTAATATATTTCAATAGGTAAAGAACCTTAAAATCAAAAGATGGAATTTTAAACTCTTAAAAGTTTCTTCACACTCACACATCTCTTTAACAAACTTGGTTCCTTATGGAATAAGGCAGTGGTTCCCAAACTTTTTCGGCCATGTCCCCCAACCTCACCCCCCATACTGACACATGGGCACATCTTTTACTTCTAAGCTCAAGTGGAATTTATATATACATTCATTAAAACCTGTAATTATGTAGGAAAACAACTATGCAGTGATTGTGCTTAACATAAATTATAAAACAGCTGAGAGAAAACCCTGCACATTTGCTCTGCAAAAATGACACATTTAATCCCCTCATCTCTTCAGTGACTGGTCTGAGCTTGCTTTGAGATATGTCTCATCATATTTATTTGTTTTCCCTTTGGAAGTTGTGGCTTGAGAAAACTCATCATCTGCTGCACATTTAGCTCTCAAACCTGTCCCTCTTTTGCCTGTCCCTGTCAAACCTATCCCTCTTTAAATGTGCGTAGCTCATTTGGGATCGACTACTCTATGGCATCGCTTTCAATGTCTTCAGAAAGAAAACAGCAGTACAAGTCAAACAAGTCTTTTAGCAGCATAAATCTACTGAGGTCAGGAGTGTGAGAGAGGCAGAGAGAGAGAGAGAGAGTGAGAGAGAGAGAGAGAGAGAGAGAGAGAGAGAGAGAGAGAGAGAAAGTTTTGATATGAAGACTAAAACAATAAAGCAAACACAGCCATCAATCACAGCCATGAAGCCTCACTGACAGAGCCTCCAAACTTATTGATCTGCTATCTGATGAGTAAGAGTGGGTGTAGCACACACACAAACACACACACACACACACACACACACACATTATATTATGACCACCTCCTTGTTTCTATACTCACTCAGCACTGCTGTGTTTGCTCTGTGTCACGGCAGCACTGAGAATGGGTGCAAGGGAGCAAAACAGCATGCAGAACAACAGATGGACCACAGCCTGTAATTGTAGGACTGCTACATGCAAAGTAGGTTAGTGTGTGTTGTGCTGGTTCTAGTGGTTTAGACACAGCACTGATGCTGGACTTTTTAAACCCCTCAGTGTCACTGCTGGACTGTGAATATTCCACTGACCATTACAGGATTCACTTTGTAGTTCTACAATTACAGATTGTAGTCCATCTGTTTCTCTGCATACTTTCTTATCCCCATTTCACTCTGTTCTTCAATGGTCAGGACCCCCACAGAGCAGATGATTTGGAGGCTGAAACATTGTCAGCCCTGCAGTGACACAGACATGGCCGTGATGTGTTGCGCTGTTATGAGTGGATCAGACACAGCAGTGCTCCTCGAGTTTTTAAACACTGTATCCACTCATTGTCCTCTCTGTTTGACACTACTACCTCATTGGTCCACCTTGATGTAAAGTCAAAGACAGTAGCTCATTTGGTGCTGCACAGTTTCTGTTGGTCTTTGTCTAGTCCAGTGGTTGCCAACAAGTCGATCGTGACCGGCATGTCGATTGCAATATATCATGGCTGCTTCAGTATCACGTTTAAGTTACTATAGTTGTGTCTTTATGTATCCGCCGTGGTTCGCGAGCTAGTGCTAGCAGGGACATATATAACTCTGTCATCATATAGGGATTGTGTCCGCAAATATGACACGCGAATTTGCGTCTCTGACCTGCGCTATTGCTCTGTATTCTCTCTGCCCTGTCTGAGCCACGGCATTTTGTTTCAAAACAGGAGATATTATACAAATGTTTCATGCGGATTACAATAAATTACAATAATGCAAGCGTCACACTACACCCCGGTGTTCTTTCAAATTGTGCTACATTGTCAAAATGTGTGGCCATAGTGTACTTTAATACGTACAGCCGCCTAAAAACAGTAGGTTGAATATTAAGATAACTTTAAAGAAGCGTGTCAGAAAATGCTCCCAATTATAAGCAGGAGATTTGCAAAGCCTAAATGCCTGTATGAGGGCAAAGATAAGGTACTTTAATAATAAAATATTTAGCGCTATATACTTATAAATTATCGCATGTACATTTCTGAAATGTTCAAACAAATAACAGTACGCGACTGTAAAATGCACCAAAGGAAAAATATATTCACCATGAAAAACAATAAAAACATTCAAAATTGTGGGTATGAGCATGCAGAGCACCTGTTTAGAATCTGCAGAGAGTGTACAGCCTCAAGCACTTAGTACCACCACAGCCAACACTCAGCTGTACATTAAACAGCTCAGTAAACAGTTTCATTTTATGTTATTGGAGTGTATGGGGGCATATACAGCAATGTTTATTTAGTCATTTATGTATATGAAGTAGGGCGGCACGGTGGCGCAGCAGGGAGTGTCGCAGTCACACAGCTCCAGGGACCTGGAGGTTGTGGGTTTGATTCCCGCTCCAGGTGACTGTCTGTGAGGAGTTGGTGTGTTCTCCCCGTGTCCATGTGGGTTTCCTCAGGGTGCTCCGGTTTCCTCCAACAGTCCAAAAAACACACGTAGCAGGTGGATTGGCGAATCAAAAGTGTGTGTGTGTGTTACCCTGTGAAGGACTGGTGCCCCCTCCAGGGTGTGTTCCTGCCTTGTGCCCAATGATTCCAGGTAGGCTCTGGACCCACCGCGACCCTGAATTGGATAAGCGGTTACGGATAATGAATGAATGTATATGAAGTAGCCTTAACCTTATGCTGGCAGATCCTTCGTTTGTTCTGATTTTGAAAGGTGATCTTGCACATAAAATGGTTGGTGACCACTGCTCTTGTCTATCATCAGTGAACACAGAATGCTGCTGGCTGGATATTTTTGGTTAGTGCCCTGTCTTCAGTCCAGCAGTGACACTGAGGAGTTGAACAACTCTAGCAGCACTGCTGTGTCTGATCCACTTGTACCAGCACAACACATACTAACACATCACCGCCTGCTCCGAGGTGGTCATGTGGGGGGGTCCTGAACATTAAAGAGCTGGGTGAAATGGGGAGATTACAGTCTGTAATTGTAAAACTACAAAGTGCTCCTGTATGGTCAGTGGAGCTGATCAAATGGACAATGAGAGTCAATACAAAATAGGTAATTGTTGACTGTGTATTTATTAAACGTTGTGTACAGAAATCTGGATGTAATTGAGATGTTTTAGTTTTAAGGGTCAGTATCTGTTAAGACTTGTAACTTGGGAATCTGGGAAAAGCGCTTCGTCAAGGAGAGGACTCTCATTCTCTTTCTCTCTGTCACACACACACACACACACGCGCACTGCTGACTACTATCTGTCCAGGGTGTAAAATGTTCCACCGTCCGATCAATAGAAATTAGGTCAGAGGAATTGATAACCTTATAAAAGCTGTAATTACTTTCCCTTCTCAGCCTTGGGCAGTGAAGTCCTTTTCATGGATTCTGCCCCTTGCTGTGCCTTTGCTCTGCTGCAGATGTGTAAGGAATTAAAGCTTATGGAGCGTGATTGCTTTGCTGAGTTCAGATATATAAATCCAGCAGTCTGATACCTCAGAGGAGCTTTAACAGCAACCATGAGAAGGATGAGAATGAGAGAAAGAAGGAGAATGAGGAGCAAACCCATTGATTTCAGGCCTGGAGAGGAAGTACCTAGAGCTCCAGTCACTGGCCACTTTATCAGAAATACTCCCTTCTACTTCCATAGTAGCCACTTTATTAGAAACAACCCCCACCATCATTTACTCCCTGGCCCCTTTATTAGAAACACCCCTTGTCTACATCCACCTACTGGTCACTTTATCAGAAACACCCCCCCAACCCCCCAACCTCCCCTCCCGATCATTCACTCCCAGGCCACTTTATAAGAAACACCCCTTGTCTACATCCACCTACTGGCCACTTTATAAGAAACAAGCTTTTTTAAATTTACACCACCCAATGTTCACAGCTGAAAGCAACTCAGGGTATGTCTCAGGGTATCTCTAAACGTAGTGTAACTGCATGTTGGAGTAAATGGCTGTAGCTTGTGTCCATCATGTATTTCAGTGGATTATACAGCAGAAATGTATAATTATTTCCTCTAACTCTTCTGTAAATGGCTAAAGTTATATGCTCAGAGCTACTCTAACAATAATATATCCATGCTGATGACGCTCAAATATAGAAAGTCTATAAAAAGAGAAAGCCTATACTCAAAGAAGGATCAAAAAAAGGCACATGATTACAATTAATTATGACTTAACACATGGATTTCATCATTTTCCATTATTGGATACTAACATTATTATAGTATTATTATATTATATTATAATATTATTATTATAATAATAACATTATTCTAGACCTACAAATCTTTATACATATTTTGTTATACATATTTATATTTACAGCCCACATTTCCACTAAATTACAATGAGCTCTCAAAGTCCATCTGTACTTGGAAGATCGCTTACGTTATAATATTCAGCAGAGTGGGAGCTCCATCTCTCCCTCAGCTAATTAAGTGGGGGTTTTTGGTCCAATTTGTAGAGTAACAAAGCTGGTCATGTCCTCTATTGTGAGGGCCACTCGAGTGATTTTCAACCGCCTACTCCTTCGTTCTTTCATGCTTGGTTTTAAGTGCTTATAGAGGCATTAAATGTATTTTCTCTCTCTCTCTCTCTCTCTCTCTCTCTCCTTTTTTTCTCTGCCCCAGTATGCCAAACATTACAGAATTGATGAAGACTTTCATTCATTTGTGATACTTTTATTTTTTTGGTGAAAACCCCATTCCAGCTCCTTTTGTGTCAACATCAAAAGAGACTAAAAATATTCATTTCACTCTCAACTCCAAAGCTTAAACTAATCCAGGCTTAGAAGGAAATATTATTCACCCCCTAACACTTCTAACCTGCTACAATGCCACCCCGTCCAACTCCCACCAAAAACTCCCACCAACACCATAAAGTGTGGCAATAGTACAAAAGTGGAAAGTTGTCAAGCATTGTTTAAGAGAGAGTAAGAGCCAAAAATGTGGCTTTACATTACTCTAAATTGACCAAAAGGTGGGTGAAACTTGAGTAGTGTCAACGTGGCAATGGAGATGTCTCACATCCATTGCCGTGGCAACATTCAGTTTCAACGGAACAGGTGAACTGAGAACCCAATTCAGTTTCAATAAGTTCACAGAGAGGGGGGGTTGGAAGAAAGAAAGAGAGAGAGAGAGAGAGAGAGAGAGAGAGAGAGAGAGAGTGTCACGCCCTGGTCCTGTCATGTCTGTTTTCCCAGCCATGTGCTCTTGCAAATGGTTCTGTTTGTTTTTGTTCCTATCTCCGCCCTAGTCCTGCCTTAGTTCCTCCTCCTCGTCAGTGTCTCCTTTGTAATCCTGCCTCCTCATTATCTGATCCAGGTGTCCCTTGTCTGTGGTGTGTTTTTAAGTTCCCTTGTCTTAGTGCTTCTTGGTTGGACATTTGGTTTGCGCTCCACCTTTGTTTTGTGCTCTCCAGTCTGCCTGGCTTGTCTGTTATGCATTTCCTTGAAGTTAGTCTTTGTATCTCTCATGTCTGTTTGTGTCTCTCTAGTTTGTTTCTCTTGTCTGTTAGTGTTTCCTTTCCTGTGCTTTGTGTACTTGTGTGGTTTCTGTCTGTAGTCTATTAGCTCTCCCTGTTCAGGTCTCTGTGTAATCTCTCTTTGTCAAGGTTTGCCTCTTTAGCCATGTCTCTGTCTAGTTCCCTCTATTAAGGTTTAGTCTGTATCTGTATTTGTCTCTTTAGTCTAGGTCTCTGTTTAAGTCTCTCTCTGTCCAGGTCATTCTGTCTAGGTTTTTGTTGCTTAAAGTTTGTTATTGCATTTGCGTCCACTTCCATTAGTCTGCGCCGTCCTGACAGAGTTAAAGAAAGAGAAATAGAGGCAGACACATTTGTAAAAATTCTGATTCCTTTATACATTCCTACAATTTAAGTTGTTCACTTGTCACTCGATATTTTACATTTTTATTATATATGTATGTACATGTTTATTTCTGTAATCAATTGTGTGTTTGAAGTGTTAAGAAATTGTGGTCACTAATAACAAAAATTGGATGCAAAATGCTCACTGTGTCCTCAACACAGACCCTGCAAGAATAAAACAATATTCTTTTTTCCAGACAAGTGCATTCCTTTTATATTTCAGGTGAAAATCAAAAAATAAACCTAGCCTTACTGCAGTGTATTTAACACATAAAGAAAACACAGTTGACGACAGCTCACACCTAAAGACACTGGCTTTTCAGATATAAATAACAGACCTGATTTGGCTATAATTAACACAGCACTAGGCTGTGAAACTTTGTTCTCTGGAGAACTGGAACTCCATCCTTTACCTCTGGGATGATTTGGCATCCAGAACATTGTCCAACGTCAGTGCCATCAAATCTTCAACTAGGTTGTCTGATATTTACAGTAAAGCCTTCCCAGAATACTAGAAGGAGGCATTGATTAATCCCCTTCAATTCAGAATAAAAGCAAAATGAACTGGTATCTCAGAATGTTCAGCTGTATACTGTGTATTAAAATACACTCTTAACTGATAGGCAGTGTTTCTATATAGGGCCATTATTTCTACGTAGAAAAAAATATTTGTATGGTGAAATGAGTCTTCATATTGTATTTGGTTCTACATCAACAAATTGTTAAAAATGAGTACATAATTTATTAAAATGAACACTCCAGATTCAGACTCCAGACTCCCAAACATTGTAGTTCTTGATTCCTTACAATTTGTAATTATTTATGGTCAGTAAGTGAGCTCCTCACAGTCACACAGCTCCAGGGTTGTGGGTTCAAGTCCCGCTCTGGGTGACTGTCTGTGAAGAGTTTGGTGTATTCACCTCGTGTCCACGTGGGTTTCCTCAGGGTGCTCCCGTTTCCTCCCACAGTCCAAAAAACACAAGTTGGTAGGTGGATTGGTGACTCAAAAAGTGTCCATAGGTGTGAATGTGCAAGTGCATGTCGCCCTGTGATGGACTGGTGCCTCCTCCTGTGTGTGTTCTTGCCTTGAGCCCAATGATTCCAGGTAGGCCCTAGACCCACTGCGACTCTGAACTGGATAAGTGGTTACATTCAATGAATGAAGGAATGAATGAAAGTGAGCTCCCGTCCACTGGTGGCACTGTTTCACTAAATAATCTCCACTGCACTGTTCCTGAAGAAGAGCTGCAAAATACAATTTGTGCTGTGTTAGGGATTGCTTTCATTCATTCACTATCTGCCGCAATTGTTTTTCATAAAAAGAAAAAAATTTGGCAGTCCTAACCTTCTGTACAGCTGGGTTTACAGTTTAGGTTTAGCATCAGGTTTAGGGTTAGGGTTAGGAAATAGAGTGTTAAACAAGCACAAAGCTATTTTTAATTATTTGGAGCCTGTAGAGTTAGCTATACAGGTTTGGGGTCAACTTTAAGTTAGGTTTAGGGTTCAGGTTAGGGTTAGGGGGGGGTTATCTGGGTTAATGCTGGGTTGCCAGAAGTTCACGTAGACATCCACAATTCTGAGCAGTACACATTTTCCAAATCCCTGGTATATTTGTACACAGTTTATAAATCTTGGACATGTTGTTTTACTAAAATATTTACAAAATCAACTTGAGACCAGGCTATCTATCACATTTTTGAAGATGGTTCTTTTAGTGTTAAGTTTAAGAATGTTAATCAGCTTGTTAAAATAGAAGAGCCCTTGTGGAGTTAGAACCATATACAGAAAATATTCCATTAATATAAAGAACCATTTCATGATGCGAATGTCTTTGTGGAGAACCCATAGTTTTAAATAGAACTGCTACCTTTTCTAAAGAAATCTACATGAGCTGTCTTTTTAAGGGTGTACTTGATCACACTTCTCTGTTCATGATCATACATTACTCTCTTGTTCTATATTTTATCGCTCAGTTTGAATACATCACAATACGCTTAATTATAGAAAACATTCCCTAATATTCACAAAGAGAAATGAGCACGCAGATGAGCGTGAGGTATTAATTAACTGCTCCCTTATTCGTTTAGATGTTTAAGTAGGTCTTCTCCCTTGTTGCTCATCTGATCAGTGCATTTTCAGAAGCTTAGAATGATCAGAGGAGAAGGAGAACTTTTATATTCATCAACCTGAAAGGACCATCATCATCATCATCATCATCAATGTCTGATAATATTTTATTCCAAAACCCATTATATTGGCAGTGTCTAGTCACTTTAAACTGTGGATCAGCATCAAATCAGGGATTCTGTCATTATGGCTCGTGATTGGATCATGGTTCTGGGACTTTTTAACTATCGTGTGTGGGTGGAATGGACCACCTATTGAGAACATACATATTTGGCAAAATTGGGATTTATATCCATTGTACCACGTGGGCAGAGATTCACTGTGTTACACAGGTTGATTGGGCCATGATTTAAGTGCTTTCTCACTGGTCCACAAGTAAAGAACTGGAGTTGGTACACATATCCCTTCCATATTGCAGGGGTTTAGGGGTGTTCACAGCAATCTGGAAAATTTGTGTAAATAGTGCACAGGTAATATTATAAATAACAGTAAATACATAATATGCTTTTATGATTTCCTAACTATTTAATATACCACTATGTTTCTAGTGTAAAGGGAATGTGTATGATTGTTTTGTAAATGCAGTTCTCTCTGGTTGTTTACATTCAGAATCTAAGTGGAACTTGTATCTCCAAAATAGCAACTAATACAAAACCTTTCTGGAGCATTTCTGTTGGCCCATTCATCATGAAATATTCACACAATAACAGCTGCTGTGTTGAAAAAAATGTTGTAAACAAAAAATGAACAAAAATGGAGAAGCCTGTTTTTTATTGGACATCGAATATATATTTGTTGTATTTCTGAGTATCTTCTGTGTCACCTGTTGGCCTTTGGCTGTCATCTTGTAGATTCAAAAATAGTCCCCAAAACTATGCTATTTTTATCCAGTAAACCAATATGAGGAAGTTGCCATGTGGAAAGGATAACAGTGTTCATAACCATTTTTACCACTGTGACAGGGCTGACTGGGCCACAAGCCAGTTCTTTTACATTGTGGTAGAGTTGACTGTGTCAGGAAGCATGATCTTTGCCACAGGACATGTTGACTGGGCAAAGAGGTGAGAGGGTCACTGCGGTGGTGAAGTTGAAACGGTCACAAACCAGGGACGTCCTCCCAGTGCTGAGCGAAGTATTTCTCCTGTCAGTGATGAAGTTGACTGGGCTAAAATTTAGGGAATTTCTCACTGTGGGAGCAGGGATGACTGCGCTGTGTAAAGTAAAGGTCATCCTCACTAGCTGAGTTGGTTCTTTCTAACAATACTTTCAAGATAAATGACAAGACCATAAGGTGAAGATTTGGTCATTGTGAGTTTGGCATTGGTTGCTTTTGTGTAGTCATTATTCCACAGTGAGAGCCAGACTGTGTATCAAGGACTTTCTCATCGAGGCAGTAAAGTTGCTTTTGAAAAGCTTTTAACACAGCGGTGGAGTTGATCTTGTAACACAAATTGTTCATTTTCTAGCCCCTGTGGTTGAGCTGAATGAACTATAGATGAATGCCATTTCTTATATTTAACCCTTTTGTTTTCAAGTGTCATATTGCCTTATGGGTCTGAGTTACAAGGTGTAGTGTTTAAAATCTTAGCCTGTGAAACAGAATGACCCTTCAAGAGCCTGATACACCACCAGACCAAGTAAAACCAAGCTTTCTTTTCCAGGCTTCTAGCTCTGTTGGCAGCTCAACCAGTCTGCAGTGATATCAGAGGAGTGCTGCTAGATTTCAATTAAATTTAGGGTATCATAATTTCAGCATAGCTGTGAATGTGTGAGTGTGTGTGTTACCATGCGAAGGACTGGCGCTGTTCCCGCCTTGCACCCAGTGATTCCGGGTAGGCTCCAGACCCACTTCGACCCTGAACTGGATAAGCGGTTACAGACAATGAATGAATGAATGAATTAATGATTTCAGAAGTGTTTGACAAGCATATATTATCATCCACTTCAAATTCTTCTGAGATTTGAAATGGAAATTCAGCTTCTTATTTGTCAGCTTTTAGTTCAAAACTTCAAGTTCCACCTTAAATGTTGCAGTAGCATCAGGCAACAGATTGAAATTGCTTCATCATTTAAGGTGGAACTGGAAATTTAGTAGGTAACTTCTGAGATACCAACAAGCTACAATAGCAATATGTCATTTGTGTCAGGCTGTAAAGGTTTATAATACATTACAACTACTACTACTGTCAGCTTTTAAGGCCTTTCGGGGGGCAGAGTTAATTTGTTAATCACAAACTATAGAATTACAAAAACTATTTATTTGACTACGTCAAAAAAAACAAGGTGTTTATTGCTGAAGTTATGGAGCTGACTGTGCCTTGAGCTTTCTTTTCCCCTCTAACTCTCTCTCTCTTTCGATTTTATTTTTCATTTTCTTTCTCTCTTCCACTCTCCCTCTCTCCATGTCTCTAGAGTATTATTGCTCTGTGCTGTGTTTTCTGAATGAGATAACAGTTCCTACCTCAAAGTCACTCCCCGCCTCTAAACGCATGACTACCCATTCCAATCTGCCTTTAGAGGAAAAGAGAGAGAGAAAACTCTCTCTCTCTCGCTCTCGCTCTCTCGCTGAGGGAGTAGTAGGGGTGTTTAATATGAAGCATGATGGGTTTTGTTAGAAGTCGTTTGGGTTCCTGTCGGGTCCTGTTTTCTTTAAAGTGCTAAAGGGGATGTTGGTTTTTATTTTATGTTCTTTCATGAATGACAGACGTGAACATGTTGCTTTAATGGGGACTTCTAAAACTTCCTGGCCACATTATCAGAAACCCCTAGCTTGCAAAATGTATTTGGAAAAAAAAGTGGCATTATTCCTTCCATAATTCTGGATGTTAATTTGTTTTTAAATGTGACAACTTTTAAAATATTGTTTATGAAAGTTAGTAATAATACCTTTAATACATTAAAACATTTTAAAATAAATACATGACTAAAGTAAAACTAACAATTAAACTGTTAAATTATTTTTATTTCATTTGCTTTTAGTTGTTTGGTTAAAATAAGTTTAAGCTATTGCACGTTTTAGTCTAAAATGTAGTCAAAATCATTTGCCATTATTAACACTGTGCTGATGCTGCATAATTAGCTCTAGATCTCAGATCATCACAGAGCGGTTGGAAAGCTCGGTCACTCCAGAGAACACAGTTCCACTGTTCCACAGTTCCGTACTGGGGCCTTTATACCAATCTTGTGGACTCCTGGCATTAGGTAACCTTAGCTTCTGCTGCAGTATCTCAATTCCTTACTTTTATATAGAGACTATAGAATCATGCACAACAAGCTAAAATACTTGGACATACAGGGTATAATCTCTATAGATCTCCTTCCAGGCTGCAAAATGATAGGAAAGTGATGCTATTAAAGTGGCTACAGAGTGATGACACAACTTCAAGAGGTCTGTGGAGGCTGTGTGGTATTGAAGACATGTATCACCAGTCTCTGTTTCTTTCCTTCTTTTTTTTCATCTTTTCTGCTGGTGCATAGCTCCTGACCTCAAGCGAATACAATGGGAAATGATTTCAGCCCATTGAGTACGTCTTCACTTTCAAAAGCGCTTGTGTTTGTAATCAGTCAGCCTGGTAATCCCAATGTGTGTTTTTGTTTGTGTGTGTGTGTGTGTGTGTGTGTTGCGTCTTTTGCTGTTTTGCACTCATTATCTCGCAGGCCTACGGGGACGCCCCCCACCTGAGCCAAAGCCGCTTTGTTTTCCTAAATGAGCGAAAAGCAGAGCACCTGATAGCACAGGAAACTCAACATAATGAGGGATCGAGGGGAAACACACTAAAGCTAATGCTACAACTAGCAATGGAAGAGATACAGTGCTATACTGACTCTACATCTCTTGAATTGCCTTAATTTAACACTGAGACACTTATATCTGGTCCCTGATCGATGTTGTGAGATTAGTCCAAGCTGAGCAATGGATGTAACACCATATATGTGCAAACATTTGTAGAAAGCTCTTATAATGAATGATTTGAGCTATTTTCAAGTGCACCCACTGCTGACACTGCACTGAACAATCACTGGATTAAAACACCTACCTTGTATCTACACTCATTGTCCATGTTATTAGCTCCACTGACCATAAAGGAGCATTTTGCAGTTCTGCAATTACTATTTGTTTCTCTGCAAACTTTCATATCCCCATTTCACCCTGTTTTTTTCAATGGCCAGGACCCCACCACATAGCAGGTGAGTTGGGGGCTGGATCATTCTCAGTGCTGCAGTGGCACTGACGTGGTTCAGTGGTGTTTTGCTGGTACAAGTCCACTGAGACTAGTCCACCAACGAAACCTATCAAGCCATCGGTGTCCTGTATCCACTGATGAAGGACTAGAGGACAACCAACACAAACAGATTGTGCAGCAACAGATGAGCTACTGTCTCTGACTTTAGATCTACAAGGTGGACCAACGAGGTCGGTGCATTTAACAGAGTGGATAGTGAGTGGATACAGTGTTTAAAAACTCAAGGAGCATTGCTGTGTCTGATCCATGTTCTAACACCACCACTACCATGTCAGTGTCACTACAGCACTGAGAATGATCCATCACCCAAATCACACCTGTTCTATGATGATCGTGTGAGGGATCCTGACCTTAGAAGAGTAGGGTGCAATTAGCATAATAAAAGTATATAGAGAAACAGGTGGACTATAGTCTGTACTTGTAGAACTACAAAGTGCTTCTGTATAGTCGGTGGAGATGATAAAATGGACAATGACTGCAGATACAAGGTAGGGGTTTCAGAGATCATTCAGTGTAGCGTTCAGCTGAACATACACGTTTGTACAACAGACCAACAGAATGCAGCAGCTGGAAATGAACCTATACGCTCACCATGACCAATGCTTAGGATCAATCAAAATGAAATATAGCACTAATACTGGATTTTAGAGAGATGCAGAACCATCCAGTACTTTTAGGATGATTTAGAATCTTGATTTTATTTGTTTCTTTGGCTGAGTGCCATCAACTCCTCACAGCAATTTAGGGTAAACTGGCACTGTAACAAGATTAATACCCTTGTTTTCAGAAGAAACATTGGGTGAGTTAAGGTAATAATCAGTTTTATTATAATGATCAATAGTAGTGTTTGGTGTGGTACAGTGGTAACACCATTGGCTCCCTGAGTTCGATTCCAGGTCTGTGCTACACCAATAAGAGTCCCTGGGCAAGACTCCTAACACTGCATTGGCCTACCTGTAATACCAGTAACCTTGTAAGTCGCTCTGGATAAGAGCGTCTGCCATAAATGTAAAATGTAAATCAATTAGCAGTTTACTATCCATGCTTGCCTTCATTGTCATGAGGCATTCTACACTTTATTTTTTCTCTGTAGAGCACTGAGTGTGTTTTATCACATCAGCTCAAACTCAAGGCCATTGTGTAATACTCAGTAGTGTGTATTTGTGTGTTCACGGCCAAGGACGGGTCAAACCCAGATAATCAATTTCCTTAAGGGATTAATAAAGAAAATTTGTCTTTGTCTTTTTTGTATTTTTTCTTTTTTTTGCATTAACTCAATAAACCTGGAGGGTGGGGGTTCAAGTGCCGCTCGAGGTTAGGTTGAGTTAGGTGTGTTCTCCCTGTATCTGTGTGGGTTTCCTCTGGGTGCTCCGGTATCCCCCCATAGTCCAAAAACACATGTTGGTAGGTGAACTGGCGACTCAAGTGTCCCTAGGTGTGAGTGTGTGAGTGTGTATTGCCCTGTGAAGGACAGGTGCCCCCTGCAGGGTGTGTCCCTGCCTTGCGCCCAGCGATTCTGGGTAGGCTCTGGACCCACCATGACCCTGAACTGGATAAGCGGTTACAGACAGACAAAGAATGAATGTTTTCTTTAGGAACAAACCTCGAAATATGTCCAGTTTTCTTAAATAGAATAACACTTTTTTTCTTCGTAACACAGAATAATTGCAGTTCGTATTTATGTTATGTTCACTTCAGCTCCAAGGCACAGGTGTCACTGTTATCCTACATCCACACAAACTGAATGTTTGTGTATGTTGTGTGCCTGAAGGAGAATTACAAAAACAGTGCTGAAAACAGTTGTGGGACTGACTTTTACACAGGAGGATGGTGTCACAAGGGAATCACAGTTCTGCTTTTTTTTCTAGGATTTCGAGGCATCCCCAGGCTATGAACTCTGGAACATGGGAACTTGAAAGGGGGCATTCCCTAGTAAAGGGAAACTCCAAACAAGAGGATAAGCAGCCTTGCCCTTAAGTGAGGGAGCACAATGAACTGAAGCCAGTTCACATACCACATCTCACAAAAAGGTGATGAAAAGGTGTCAGAAATTCACGTGTATTCGTGACAAAGAACAATCTATATTTTGTACACATTGTAAAAATGATAGGATTTTTAGTCGATAGGATTCCAGTCAATGCATAGTGAGACTAGACGGCCACAAAGGACTCTGTCAGCAGACTCCAGCCTAGTTCTATTGTTACCATCACATTTCAAATGCTGCCTTATCGCAGAAGCTTAAATACTGGCTGAGAACGAGAGCCAGGCACAGATAAGTAAGAGGAAGTGACATCAGGTATCATTAGAATAAGAAAGTCTAATCTCTTCCTTTATTCTGCTCCACTATCTGCTTCAACTTGGACAGATATGACAGAATAAGCTGCTGATTTCAGGGACTTTAGCGAAGGACTTTGCTTCCCCAACAATCAGCAATAAAGTTGATCCAAAAGAAAAAAGCTACTACATTTAATAGATTTTGAATACTTTTTTAATGCTGCAATACATACTCAGGAAAGCCTTAAAAACCTGTGAAAACAAGAGTGTAGCAACATTCAACTTTGCTGGCCTTCGATGACTGCAGATACAAGGTAGGGATTTCAAATCCAGAGATCATTCAGTGTAGTGTTCAGCTGAACCTACACATTTGTACAACAGACCAACAGTATGTAGCAGCTGGAAATGAGCCTATACACTCAACATGACCAATGCTTAGGATCAATCAAAATGAAATATAGCACTAATACTGGATTTTAGAGATGGCTGAGTGCCATCAACTCCTCACAGCCATTATAGAGTAAACTGTCACAGCAACAAGATTAATGCCCTTTGAAAAGTAGCATCATTCAACTTTGCTGTCCTTCATCATTGTTAATGTCTAGTTTAACCTTCCTCCTGTGTTTGCTTTCTGTTACTATCTCTCATGTTAGTTGGTCGGTTTTGACCCGTGTCTTAAATCAGCCATAAGATCCCCTAAAAACAGTTAATTATCAACCAGTTTGTTTCTTACCTCTTGTTTACATTGTTAGGTTTCGTTATCCATGAAAGAATTGGTTTTAATTTTTCATTGTTGCATACTGTAAACTGGAGATGTAAACTCTACAAAACACAAACTCTAAACTTGTTGTTTAGAACTTATTGTTTTCTGATTTGAAATTATACCTGGGTTGAAACTGAATTTTAACAAGAGCATTTTATAATTTCATTTTTATTATTTATTTATTTATTTTGTTTAAGTAGAATTTCCTGAGAAAATCAAAAAGTCTTGATGCAATAAACAAATTTATGGACTACTTGAATGCATTTAAAACCTAAAAACGGGTCGGTCAAGACCCTAACACAAAAGGAAGGTTAAATGGATTTTTTTTTAATTAAGCGAATTTAATATATTTACAAAATAAATCCTCATCAGAGATTAATGAGACAGCAGTGCTGCAGCAGTATATTCTATATTAGAAGGCTGTTTGTTATGGACCTTAATAACTTAATAGCAGAAAATCAAAACCTGCTGCTGCCATGGAAGAAAGCTAACGTTCGTTTCTACTGGACCTAAAAAAAAATCTTGGCATCCTTTTAAAAATCTACACAACTAGAGACAACCATTTGAAACATGGGGACAGCTTAGACCGCAGTGAGACTACAGGACGGATCCTGATTTTGACGTATACGTACGCTTTCCGAAAAGAAGGTGCAGCACAGGTAAATTATTGCCCCTAAAGGTACAAACATTGGTTTAAAAAAAAGTTTTTTCCTAAAGCAAACTGTACATTTTCCTCTACAGAAGGAGAGTTAAATATTTGTAATCTTTCATTATAGAACTGTGTAAAATACAGGAACGTAATATAAGTCCTGATAAGATAAAATGGGGTGTATGAAATCAACAAAAATAAAAAAAATCTACTATTATAAAACAATAAGATACAATGACATTCACTATTAAGAGTTCTAAATATGTACTCTTGAGAGAAAGCAAAAGGTACCACCACAATGAAAGATTTTCCAACAGTGTGTGACAGTGTAGAAAAGGTGTAAACTTTGTGGTTTATGTGTTTCAAAAGCTAACTTCTGTCATTTATTTAATGTGTAACAGAAAATTCATATAAGAAGCTGACGGATAATGCCAATATTAGCCTCGTAAACTGACCCATTTAAGGTGGAACTAAAGCTCTAAATGTGAAAAATGTAAATAAGAAGCACGGCTACCTCCTAAAATGACATTTAAGGTGGAAAAGAAAATCAATAACGATGATAATATTAGCCTCACCTACTGAAACATTAATTCATTCATTATCTGTAAGCGCTTATCCAGTTCAGGGTCACAGTGGGTCCAGAGCCTACCTGGAATCATTGGTTCACACCTACGGACACTTTTTTGAGTCGCCAATCCACCTACCAACATGTGTTTTTGGACTGTGGGAGGAAACCGGAGCACCCGGAGAAAACCCATGCGTACACAGGGAGAACACACCAAACTCCTCACAGACAGTCACCCGGAGCAGGACTCGAACACACAACCTCCAGGTCGCTGGAGCTGAATGACTGTGACACTACCTGCTGCACCACCTTCCTACTGAAACATTTAAGGTCGAAATGGAAAGTCAAATATGAAGCTGGTAAATACAGGAAAAAGTCACTTTTTCACCTTTCTCTAGTAAAGGTTGATAATTAAGTGAAATGATGGATGCGTTGATTATGGCACATTCTTTATAGCTACCTGTGTATTGAAAGTGTATTTAAACACTTGCTGTCAGTTTTACAGACTGCTCCTTTAAATACAAGTCTGTCATGAGAGTTTTTGATCCAATAAAATGAGGACTGGAGAAGGACTGACTGGACTGGAGGTCAATCTGTTTGAGGGAGGTAAGGTCTAGTGTACGCAAGGGGGCATGGACAGGATATTAGTCCAGTTCCACACACCTGTTTTTTGTGGACATTTTCTCCTACTGTAGCGTTTGGACACCAGAGTGGAAATCTTTTGACCCAATATCTGCAAGCGCCTCAGAAGGTCTCACAAACCCCAGTATATCATTTTGTTGTTTTGTTTTTTTTAATGTTATACTTCTCTGGTCTTGTTTCAGGTAGTGCAAAATAAAAACCCTTTCCCTGTCGTTACTGCCTCCATCATGTCCTTCTTAACTCCCTCTGGTCGACCTTGTAAAAGGTTCTGCTTTTCTCCGCAGTCGCCGCTGTGTAAGATGCCAAGGTATGGGCTTTTAACTGCTGCTCTCCCACCATCCTCCAGGTCTCTGATGTCTCTTGTGTGTGTGGTATGTGTGCAGCAGTAAAATACGCTGTGAGCCAAAGGCAAGATGAAGGATTGTCAAGAGGTGGGCAGCTGTCCATCAGTAGGGGACCCTCAGGCATCTGCTTATATCACCCCCTATGGGTCACTGAGAGCCGATCCCCAAAAGAGCAACTTCAAAACTACACAGGGAACAGGAGGGTTTTGTGGTGCTTTCTGTACTCTCTCTCTCTCTCTCTCCCTTGTTTTCTCTCTCCCTCTCTCACTTTATATCTCAGCAGGCCTTTTGTTGTTGTTGACACGCAGCGGGATTGATGTTTAATCAACACCTAGGCAAACATCTGGTAACCTCAGGCATGTATCAGACAGAGAGAGAGAGAAAGAGTGACACAGAGAGTGAGGAGAGTGAGAGAGAGACAGAAAGAGAGAGAGAGAGAGAGAGAGAGAGAGAGAGAGAGAGAGAGAATAAAGTGGAACAGAAAGAGACGCTGACAAAGAAAAGAAGAAGAGAGGAGCTTCACTCCAGGGGATGTCTCTGTGATCCATGGGAGACGGTGTGTGTGTGTGTGTGAGAGAGAGAGAGAGAGAGAGAGAGAGAGAGAGAGAGAGAGGGAGTCAGCTAATGGAGATAAAAACAAATGCTCACAGTGCTAGTGGTTCATGGGGAGAGAGAGAGAGAGAGAGAGAGAGAGAGAGAGAGAGAGAGAGAGAGAGAGAGAGAGAGAGCGAGAGAGAGAGACAGAGCAAGCACAGGCCAGGAGAACAGAACAGACCCCATAGCACTCGCGCTATGTGTCATGGATCATTATCTGGCTTCAAGAAGAACATGTTTCTTTATCCCTGAGCCGTCCAGAGAAAAGTCAAGGACTTTTTTTTTTTTTTTTAGCTGAGAATGAAGCTCCCTGCATGACACTCCAGCTCAGCTGAGATTCATTAGACCATATTTTGCAAAGCTGTATTGTAAGTGAATGTGTAAAACAAATAGTAAATTATATATCAGCTAAAAAAAACAACAGGCCATAGTCAGGGAAAGCTATTGCAGGGAGCCATTGTTCAAACCACGCTGAGTTAGCCATGTTACTCTCCATTCATTAGAGAAGGAGAGAGAAAAACAAATGTACGGAGATCATGTGGTACAGAGAGAGAGAGAGAGAGAGAGAGAGAGAGAGCACACTGAAGATGTGCTACATATTCCATTAGGACTTCCTCCCTCATATGATCCCCTCTGACACACATTCACACATTCACTCACACACTCACTCCTGCTTATGGATTAAGCCAATCCACCTACCAACGTGTGTTTTTGGACTGTGGGAGGAAACCGGAGCACCCAGAGGAAACCCAAGTGGACACAGGGAGAGCACACCAAACTCCTCACAGACAGTCACCTGGAGCAGGATTCAAACCCACAAACCCCGGAACCCTGGATCTGTGTGATAGTGACACTACCTGTTACCATTTAATGGTAACTGATAAGTAGTATTAAAAATTAGTTGTTTTATTTAAATAATAATAATAATAATCCAAAAATGAAGTGTCAGTAGCTAAGTTTACAATCACTAACATATTTTTGGATACAAAATTATCCCCTGGAGGTTGTGAGTTCGATTCCCGCTCCTGTGTCCGCATGGGTTTCCTCTGGGTGCTCCGGTTTCCTCCCACAGTCTAAAAATACACGTTGGTAAGTGGATTGGTGACACAAAAGTGTCATTAAGTGAGAGTGTGTGAGTGTGTATCACCCTGTGAAGGACTGGTGCCCCCTCCAGGGTGTGTTCCTGCCTTGCACCCAATGATTCCAGATAGGCTCTGGACCCACCATGACCCTGAACTGGATAAGCGGTTACAGACAATGAATGGATATTATCACCCAGAAAAGAACCAATTGATGACCGTGCTTTTGCAGTGTTTTCCTTAGTTGGAACTCATAACGAATGCAAGTGACAAATAATTTCTTCTCTCTTGCCTGACATTAATTTTGACTATTTACTATTATTCCTTCATTCAATGCCTGTGGAAGTCAATGATATGATTTTTTTGTTTGTTTGTTTTTGGACAAATTATAGACCTTTCCATAAAGTCTTTAAGGTCTTCTAATGAGGGATCTCAGATGTACTTTATACATTTAAAAGAGATGCTATGAAAGATTCACTTCTTCAGTGCATGTGGAGGCTAATTTAATCTGGAGCATCGACCACCTTGTCATTTTTTTTTTTTGGGGGGGGTGGACACGAATCCAAATACAACAATTGGAGAAGAAAAAGAAGCGAGTTTAAACAGCTTCTGTGTGCCTCTCTTGGTGCTGCGGCCTTGCACTGTGTGTGAACTGTGTGTGGCTTATTCTCATTTAAAAGAAAAGGGGCCAAACAGAACTGTTTAGACATGGGGAGAACATTGCTGTTTTGTTGGATCCCTGTGGTATTTTGATCACAGCATATCACAGATCCAAGAACTGTCTTAAATTTTGGAAAAGGGGTATGATTTGTCCCTAGAATATAATTGCATTCCTTTTCACAGTAAATGTGAATGGAATGGAAATGGGCACTACATTCAGACCAGA